>NC_048273.1:69702-90824 GCF_009762535.1 Notolabrus celidotus | reverse complement strand
AGTTCTGCAAAGCTCTTATCCCCCTCTTTCATTTTCTACTCCTAGAATTGGATTTTGGTTATCTGCAGTGAAAAAAACCTGAGGCCAACCCCTCATCTTTTTTTGGAGGCTGAAGTTTCAATTGTGTCCAATTGGCACCATTTTCACAGGGCTGAATCCTTAGGGAGAGGGGATGCCAGTGGTGAACTTTCAGCCCATTGCTGCAATGCATTGTTGATTTATGATGTCAAATTCCACATTCCACATTCAACATTCAAAAATTCCAATATTAAAGTGGGTGTAACTCCTTTTCCTTACATGGCAGAGACATGTGGCCAACAGATCTGCAAAGCTCTTATCCCCCTCTTTCATTTTCTCCTCCTAGAATTGGATTTTGGTTATCTGCAGTGAAAAAAACCTGAGGCCAACCCTCATCTTTTTTGGAGGCTGAAGTTTCAATTGTGTCCAATTGGCACCATTTTCACAGGGCTGAATCCTTAGGGAGAGGGGATGCCAGTGGTCAACTTTCAGCCCATTGCTGCAATGCATTGACGAGTTATGAACTTAACATTACACAATCAATCTCCCACAACAACATTTTTGTGCTTAAAAATTAAAGTTTGTCCGATTGTTACCATTTTCACAGCACTGAATCCTTACATAGAGGGGATGCCAGTGGTGAACTTTCAGCCCATTGCTGCAATGCATTGTGGAGTTAGGACATTTCAAATTCCACTTTCCACATTCAACATTCCAAAATTCCAATATTAAAGTGGGTGTAACTCCCTTTCCTTACATGGCAGAGACATGTGGCCAACAGTTCTGCAAAGCTCTTATCCCCCTCTTTCATTTTCTACTCCTAGAATTGGATTTTGGTTATCTGCAGTGAAAAAAACCTGAGGGCAACCCCTCATCTTTTTTTGGAGGCTGAAGTTTCAATTGTGTCCAATTGGCACCATTTTCACAGGGCTGAATCCTTAGGGAGAGGGGATGCCAGTGGTGAACTTTCAGCCCATTGCTGCAATGCATTGTTGATTTATGATGTCAAATTCCACATTCCACATTCAACATTCAAAAATTCCAATATTAAAGTGGGTGTAACTCCTTTTCCTTACATGGCAGAGACATGTGGCCAACAGATCTGCAAAGCTCTTATCCCCCTCTTTCATTTTCTCCTCCTAGAATTGGATTTTGGTTATCTGCAGTGAAAAAAACCTGAGGCCAACCCCTCATCTTTTTTTGGAGGCTGAAGTTTCAATTATGTCCAATTGGCATGTTTTTCACAGGGCTGAATCCTTAGGGAGAGGGGATGCCAGTGATGAACCGTCAGCCCATTGCTGCAATGCATTGTGGAGTTATGACATTTCACTTTACACATTGCACCTCGACGTTGCAAAAATTTTGTGCAGAAAATTTAAGTTTGTCCAATTGGCACCATTTTCACAGCACTGAATCCATATGGAAAGGGGATGCCAGGGGTGAAAATCCAGCTTCCTACTACAATACACTATGGAGTTATGACCCCTCAAACACTGTCCACTACGGATACCCGAAATCCAATTCTAGGGTGATGAAATCAAAGAGCGAGTTGAGAGATTTGCAGAACTGATGACCCCATGTCTCTATCATGTAAAGAAATGGAGTTAGAGCCCCACTTTTAAAACTGCAATCCAGAATCAAAATGGCTGCCCACAGAATCAAAATGGCTGCCCATTCAAGGAATATGGAATCTAGGGTGCATCTCAAAGCTCTAAACGTCCATCCTCGCGTCTCTTCCTCGCGTCTCTTCCTCGCGTCTTAGTCCCGCCCACCAGAGATGCGAGGAAATGAAACCAGAGGAGAGAGGAGAGAGGAGATTTGTATTTAGAGAAATGAGACGTCCTCTCCTCCGGAGCGTCACGTGAAGCGACGTCGGTTTGTGATGACGGCTTTAACAGCTGTTTGTGTCTGCACACATGTTCACTGTAATACCTCTGATAGATATAAACAGTAACAGAGCTCTGTCTCTGTGTTTACCTGTTTAACACACACCTGTTTAACACACACCTGTTTAACACACACCTGCACATGAAGAGAATCTGCTCTCTGTTTATTCTGTCCTGAAGCATCGCGGATCGATTCACCGGTAAAATGCCTCATTATTAAATGATTTATTACTTTAAGGGAAAATAGAAACCATGCAACTCTTTTCAACCCTGTGCTCATTAATGATCAGCCTCGTATGAAACTTTATTAACCTGACAGGAAATATAACAAGTGTTTTTACTAACAGACAAACTTTACTGTCAGACTTCTCTTCATGAAGAAAACGAGAACAAACAGGGAAACTAACAGGAGAAAG
Source organism: Notolabrus celidotus (assembly GCF_009762535.1). Lineage (NCBI taxonomy): Eukaryota > Metazoa > Chordata > Actinopteri > Labriformes > Labridae > Notolabrus > Notolabrus celidotus. The sequence goes on along the minus strand of NC_048273.1, from coordinate 88,504 downwards.
AACTGATCATTAATATATATTCTATCTATGATGTTAGACTCTATTACTCTATTTCATTAGACAGAGAATCTGACAAAAACAATCAGATATAACATAATCCATCCTCTGTTATATTGAATTTATGATTTTGCGATCAGTATTTTGTTTTTAAAATTCACATCAAACACTTTTCAATCTCAGCTCATCAAATACAGTCTGTTTAGAAACCGACGGATGTTTATGATCTGTTTCAGGGCACCCTTAGTGACTGTTTTAAGGTCTGTCTTTTCTCTGATATTAAACTCAGCTGATGTTAAGTTTCGGTTAAGTCCGAGCCGCTGCAGCGTCCAATCGGTGAGTGATATTCGATAAGGGGGGCGTGTCTGTCAGAGAAAAGACTTCCGCAAAGTCTGCTCTCGTGTTTCCTCGATTATCCCTCCTCCGATCAGTCTCCTCGCTCCTCGCTCCTCTCTCCTCCAGCAGCGTTTAGAGCTTTGGGACGCAAGTTAAAATGGCGCGTCAGTAAGTACTTCCGGTTCGACCGAGGAGCGAGGAGACTGCAGTTTAGAGCTTTGAGATGCACCCCTAGACGTCGGATCACCATTTTGGAAGCAAATTTGTCAGGGCCCCATGGGGGGCTAGGTGGACCATCTTTCAACACAATTTTTAACATTAAAGGATTGGCCCTGCTGCCCATGTGACACATGAAATGAAAGAATTTGGAAGTGATGCAGCCACCTGTCTTTGATCCAGCAATCCACAAGCTTCCACTTGGGGGGTTAGGGGTAGGGTTTAGGGTTAGGGGTTAGGATTCTGGTCACCTAGGGTGATGCAGCCACCTGTCTTTGATGAAGCAATCTACAAGCTTCTATGTGTACTTGGAATCAGCCCTCTATCAGCAACTCTTACTGCCATGGGCTAGGGTTAGGGGTTAGGGTTAGCCCTAATCCTCTATTTGGTGGGTTAGGGGTAGGGTTTACAGTTAGGGGTTAGGATTCGGGTCACCTAGGGTGATCCAGCCACGTGTCTTTGATCCAGCAATCTACAAGGGTCTATTTGGGGGGTTAGGGGTAGGGTTAGGGGTTAGGATTCGGGTCACCTAGGGTGATGCAGCCACGTGTCTTTGATTCAGCAACCTATAAGCTTCCATTTGTAGTTGGAAACAGACCTCTATCTCCCTCTGTCGTTGAAATATGAACCTTTGAAAGAATTCCAGATTTTCATCTATCGGCATGGCCATAAATGAGAATTTTGAATTACTTTCCGGCTTGATAACTCATCCTTACATGTACCTAGAGTGATGCAGCCACCTGTATTTGATCCAGCAATCCACAAGCTTCCATTTGTACTTGGAATCAACCCTCTATCCCCCTCTGTCGTTGAAATATGAACCTTTGAAAGATTTCCAGATTTTCATCTATCGGCATGGCCATAGATGAGAATCTGGAATTACTTTCCGGCTTGATAACTCATCCTTACATGTACCTAGAGTGATGTAATTACCTGTATATGATCTAGCAATCTACAGGCTTCCTTTTGTACTTGGAATCAACCCTCTATCTCCCTCTGTCGTTGAAATATGAACCTTTGAAAGATTTCCAGATTTTCATCTATCGGCATGGCCATAGATGAGAATCTGGAATTACTTTCCGGCTTGATAACTCATCCTTACATGTACCTAGAGTGATGTAATTACCTGTATATGATCTAGCAATCTACAGGCTTCCTTTTGTACTTGGAATCAACCCTCTATCTCCCTCTGTCGTTGAAATATGAACCTTTGAAAGATGTCATGTCAATATTTAAACAGGAAGTGTTTTGGATGGTGTATGTCTTCATTTTGGGTTACTTTCCATGGTGACAAAGTAGCCCATCCACTGGTGGGGGTCCGTGGGGTCTGGGGAAAGTGCACACCAGTCACACACCAAGCCACGATGAACATACTCACAGTTCAGCCTTCTAGTTCAAAGCATTTCTGAAATTTCCTTGAAAAACACTGAAAAACGCGACCTTAAACCACCTTTTCAGTGACCTTTGACACTTGGGAAGGTAGCACCTGTCTAAAATTAACAACACACATTGTACCTATGGTCATGATGAATACTGTATAAGCTCAGCCCTGTATCTCAAAGCATGTAGGATTTATTCAAGAAAAGGGGACTTCAGGCCTCCTCACCTTTTTCAGCCAAGTGTGGAAAACACACCTTTTCGTGTGCCACGAGGCCCTCGTTGTCACCAGCAGCCCCAAAATCACCACACACCTTGTACATGCACTCATGATGAACATACAGCCAGCTCAGACTCCTAGCTCAAAGCATTTCTGAAATTTCCTTGAAAGAAACTCAAAAAGGCGACTTTTAACCACTTTTTCAGTGACCTTTGACACTTGGGAAGGTAGCACCTGTCTGAAAAGCACACCACACATTGCACCTATAGTCATGATGAATACTGTGTAAGCTCAGCCCTGTATCTCAAAGCATGTAGGATTTATTCAAGAAAAGGGGACTTCAGGCCTCCTCGCCTTTTTCAGCCAAGTGTGGAAAACACACCTTTTCGTGTGCCACGAGGCCCTCATTGTGACCAGCAGCCCCAAAATCACCACACACCTTGTACATGCAGTCACAATGAACATAAAGCCAGGTCAGCCTTCTAGTTCAAAGCATTTCTGAAATTTCCTTGAAAAACACTGAAAAACGCGACCTTTAACCACCTTTCCAGTGACCTTTGACACTTGGCAAGGTAGCACCTGTCTGAAAACCACACCACACATTGCACCTATAGTCATGATGAATACTGTGTAAGCTCAGCCCTGTACCTTCAAGCAGGTAGGATTTATTAAAGAAAAGGTGACTTCAGGCCTCCTCGCCTTTTTCAGCCAAGTGTGGAAAACACACCTTTTCGTGTGCCACGCGGCCCTCATTTTCACTAGAGACCCAAAAACCACCCCAAACCTTTTACATGCACTCATGATGAACATACAGCCAGCTCAGACTCCTAGCTCAAAGCATTTCTGAAATTTCCTTGAAAAACACTGAAAAACGCGACTTTTAACCACTTTTTCAGTGACCTTTGACACCTAGGAAGGTAGCACCTGTCTGAAAAGCACACCACACATTGCACCTATAGTCATGATGAATACTGTGTAAGCTCAGCCCTGTATCTCAAAGCATGTAGGATTTATTCAAGAAAAGGGGACTTCAGGCCTCCTCGCCTTTTTCAGCCAAGTGTGGAAAACACACCTTTTCGTGTGCCACGAGGCCCTCGTTGTCACCAGCAGCCCCAAAATCACCACACACCTTGTACATGCACTCATGATGAACATACAGCCAGCTCAGACTCCTAGCTCAAAGCATTTCTGAAATTTCCTTGAAAGAAACTCAAAAAGGCGACTTTTAACCACTTTTTCAGTGACCTTTGACACTTGGGAAGGTAGCACCTGTCTGAAAAGCACACCACACATTGCACCTATAGTCATGATGAATACTGTGTAAGCTCAGCCCTGTATCTCAAAGCATGTAGGATTTATTCAAGAAAAGGGGACTTCAGGCCTCCTCGCCTTTTTCAGCCAAGTGTGGAAAACACACCTTTTCGTGTGCCACGAGGCCCTCATTGTGACCAGCAGCCCCAAAATCACCACACACCTTGTACATGCAGTCACAATGAACATAAAGCCAGGTCAGCCTTCTAGTTCAAAGCATTTCTGAAATTTCCTTGAAAAACACTGAAAAACGCGACCTTTAACCACCTTTCCAGTGACCTTTGACACTTGGCAAGGTAGCACCTGTCTGAAAACCACACCACACATTGCACCTATAGTCATGATGAATACTGTGTAAGCTCAGCCCTGTACCTTCAAGCAGGTAGGATTTATTAAAGAAAAGGTGACTTCAGGCCTCCTCGCCTTTTTCAGCCAAGTGTGGAAAACACACCTTTTCGTGTGCCACGCGGCCCTCATTTTCACTAGAGACCCCAAAATCACCCCAAACCTTTTACATGCACTCATGATGAACATACAGCCAGCTCAGACTCCTAGCTCAAAGCATTTCTGAAATTTCCTTGAAAAACACTGAAAAACGCGACTTTTAACCACTTTTCCAGTAACCTTTGACACCTAGGAAGGTAGCACCTGTCTGAAAATCACACCACACATTGCACCTATAGTCATGATGTATAATGTGTAAGCTCAGCCCTGTATCTCAAAGCATCACAGTTTGACCTGTCCGTGACAGTTGGGGAATTTCACCAGATGTGGTGAAATTTCGAGCTACGGGTCTGATTTTGACATATGTGATAGAGCTCTCCGAGAGCTTCCTAACTGTGTTTGTCCCTCATCCCTCACTGCTTCTGTTAAAGAGATACAGCACCTAAAGTAGTGAGAAATGTCAGACTTTGGCGCCCCCTAGCTCCAGACAGGAAAGGGTCACAGCTTTGCTTCAAAGTCATAGCGGCTCAGCTCAGCGTGCCCTTTCCATCGATGCCTTGCTTGTGGCCCTCGGACTACATTTGGCAAAGTTGGCTTGGTTCATGTCCTAAAGCAGGAAGGCCTAAAAGTCTATCGATCATGAAAGCCTCGCTGCAGTCAAACCTCTGCCGGGGTTCGAAAAATAGACTTCGAGCTACGGGTCTGATTTTGACATATGTGATAGAGCTCTCCGAGAGCTTCCTAACTGTGTTTGTCCCTCATCCCTCACTGCTTCTGTTAAAGAGATACAGCACCTAAAGTAGTGAGAAATGTCAGACTTTGGCGCCCCCTAGCTCCAGACAGGAAAGGGTCACAGCTTTGCTTCAAAGACGTCGCGGCTCAGCTCAGCGTGCCCTTTCCATCGATGCCTTGCTTGTGGCCCTCGGACTACATTTGGCCACCTAGGGTGATGCAGCCACCTGTCTTTGATGAAGCAATCTACAAGCTTCTATGTGTACTTGGAATCAGCCCTCTATCAGCAACTCTTACTGCCATGGGCTAGGGTTAGGGGTTAGGGTTAGCCCTAATCCTCTATTTGGTGGGTTAGGGGTAGGGTTTACAGTTAGGGGTTAGGATTTGGGTCACCTAGGGTGATGCAGCCACGTGTCTTTGATCCAGCAATCTACAAGGGTCTATTTGGGGGGTTAGGGGTAGGGTTAGGGGTTAGGATTCGGGTCACCTAGGGTGATGCAGCCACGTGTCTTTGATTCAGCAACCTATAAGCTTCCATTTGTAGTTGGAAACAGACCTCTATCTCCCTCTGTCGTTGAAATATGAACCTTTGAAAGAATTCCAGATTTTCATCTATCGGCATGGCCATAGATGAGAATTTTGAATTACTTTCCGGCTTGATAACTCATCCTTACATGTACCTAGAGTGATGCAGCCACCTGTATTTGATCCAGCAATCCACAAGCTTCCATTTGTACTTGGAATCAACCCTCTATCTCCCTCTGTCGTTGAAATATGAACCTTTGAAAGATTTCCAGATTTTCATCTATCGGCATGGCCATAGATGAGAATCTGGAATTACTTTCCGGCTTGATAACTCATCCTTACATGTACCTAGAGTGATGTAATTACCTGTATATGATCTAGCAATCTACAGGCTTCCTTTTGTACTTGGAATCAACCCTCTATCTCCCTCTGTCGTTGAAATATGAACCTTTGAAAGATTTCCAGATTTTCATCTATCGGCATGGCCATAGATGAGAATCTGGAATTACTTTCCGGCTTGATAACTCAACCTTACATGTACCTAGAGTGATGTAATTACCTGTATATGATCTAGCAATCTACAGGCTTCCTTTTGTACTTGGAATCAACCCTCTATCTCCCTCTGTCGTTGAAATATGAACCTTTGAAAGATGTCATGTCAATATTTAAACAGGAAGTGTTTTGGATGGTGTATGTCTTCATTTTGGGTTACTTTCCATGGTGACAAAGTAGCCCATCCACTGGTGGGGGTCCGTGGGGTCTGGGGAAAGTGCACACCAGTCACACACCAAGCCACGATGAACATACTCACAGTTCAGCCTTCTAGTTCAAAGCATTTCTGAAATTTCCTTGAAAAACACTGAAAAACGCGACCTTAAACCACCTTTTCAGTGACCTTTGACACTTGGGAAGGTAGCACCTGTCTAAAATTAACAACACACATTGTACCTATGGTCATGATGAATACTGTATAAGCTCAGCCCTGTATCTCAAAGCATGTAGGATTTATTCAAGAAAAGGGGACTTCAGGCCTCCTCACCTTTTTCAGCCAAGTGTGGAAAACACACCTTTTCGTGTGCCACGAGGCCCTCGTTGTCACCAGCAGCCCCAAAATCACCACACACCTTGTACATGCACTCATGATGAACATACAGCCAGCTCAGACTCCTAGCTCAAAGCATTTCTGAAATTTCCTTGAAAGAAACTCAAAAAGGCGACTTTTAACCACTTTTTCAGTGACCTTTGACACTTGGGAAGGTAGCACCTGTCTGAAAAGCACACCACACATTGCACCTATAGTCATGATGAATACTGTGTAAGCTCAGCCCTGTATCTCAAAGCATGTAGGATTTATTCAAGAAAAGGGGACTTCAGGCCTCCTCACCTTTTTCAGCCAAGTGTGGAAAACACACCTTTTCGTGTGCCACGAGGCCCTCATTGTGACCAGCAGCCCCAAAATCACCACACACCTTGTACATGCAGTCACAATGAACATAAAGCCAGGTCAGCCTTCTAGTTCAAAGCATTTCTGAAATTTCCTTGAAAAACACTGAAAAACGCGACCTTTAACCACCTTTTCAGTGACCTTTGACACTTGGCAAGGTAGCACCTGTCTGAAAACCACACCACACATTGCACCTATAGTCATGATGAATACTGTGTAAGCTCAGCCCTGTACCTTCAAGCAGGTAGGATTTATTAAAGAAAAGGTGACTTCAGGCCTCCTCGCCTTTTTCAGCCAAGTGTGGAAAACACACCTTTTCGTGTGCCACACGGCCCTCATTTTCACTAGAGACCCCAAAATCACCCCAAACCTTTTACATGCACTCATGATGAACATACAGCCAGCTCAGACTCCTAGCTCAAAGCATTTCTGAAATTTCCTTGAAAAACACTGAAAAACGCAACTTTTAACCACTTTTCCAGTAACCTTTGACACCTAGGAAGGTAGCACCTGTCTGAAAATCACACCACACATTGCACCTATAGTCATGATGTATAATGTGTAAGCTCAGCCCTGTATCTCAAAGCATCACAGTTTGACCTGTCCGTGACAGTTGGGGAATTTCACCAGATGTGGTGAAATTTCGAGCTACGGGTCTGATTTTGACATATGTGATAGAGCTCTCCGAGAGCTTCCTAACTGTGCTTGTCCCTCATCCCTCACTGCTTCTGTTAAAGAGATACAGCACCTAAAGTAGTGAGAAATGTCAGACTTTGGCGCCCCCTAGCTCCAGACAGGAAAGGGTCACAGCTTTGCTTCAAAGTCATAGCGGCTCAGCTCAGCGTGCCCTTTCCATCGATGCCTTGCTTGTGGCCCTCGGACTACATTTGGCCAAGTTGGCTTGGTTCATGTCCTTAAGCAGGAAGGCCTAAAAGTCTATCGATCATGAAGGCCTCGCTGCAGTCAAATCTCTGCCGGGGTTCGAAAAATAGACTTCGAGCTACGGGTCTGATTTTGACATATGTGATAGAGCTCTCCGAGAGCTTCCTAACTGTGTTTGTCCCTCATCCCTCACTGCTTCTGTTAAAGAGATACAGCACCTAAAGTAGTGAGAAATGTCAGACTTTGGCGCCCCCTAGCTCCAGACAGGAAGGGGTCACAGCTTTGGTTCAAAGACGTCGCGGCTCAGCTCAGCGTGCCCTTTCCATCGATGCCTTGCTTGTGGCCCTCGGACTACATTTGGCCAAGTTGGCTTGGTTCATGTCCTAAAGCAGGAAGGCCTAAAAGTCTATCGATCACAAAAGCCTCGCTGCAGTCAAACCTCTGCCGGGGTTCGAAAAATAGACTTCGAGCTACGGGTCTGATTTTGACATATGTGATAGAGCTCTCCGAGAGCTTCCTAACTGTGTTTGTCCCTCATCCCTCACTGCTTCTGTTAAAGAGATACAGCACCTAAAGTAGTGAGAAATGTCAGACTTTGGCGCCCCCTAGCTCCAGACAGGAAAGGGTCACAGCTTTGGTTCAAAGACGTCGCGGCTCAGCTCAGCGTGCCCTTTCCATCGATGCCTTGCTTGTGGCCCTCGGACTACATTTGGCCACCTAGGGTGATGCAGCCACCTGTCTTTGATGAAGCAATCTACAAGCTTCTATGTGTACTTGGAATCAGCCCTCTATCAGCAACTCTTACTGCCATGGGCTAGGGTTAGGGGTTAGGGTTAGCCCTAATCCTCTATTTGGTGGGTTAGGGGTAGGGTTTACAGTTAGGGGTTAGGATTCGGGTCACCTAGGGTGATCCAGCCACGTGTCTTTGATCCAGCAATCTACAAGGGTCTATTTGGGGGGTTAGGGGTAGGGTTAGGGGTTAGGATTCGGGTCACCTAGGGTGATGCAGCCACGTGTCTTTGATTCAGCAACCTATAAGCTTCCATTTGTAGTTGGAAACAGACCTCTATCTCCCTCTGTCGTTGAAATATGAACCTTTGAAAGAATTCCAGATTTTCATCTATCGGCATGGCCATAGATGAGAATTTTGAATTACTTTCCGGCTTGATAACTCATCCTTACATGTACCTAGAGTGATGCAGCCACCTGTATTTGATCCAGCAATCCACAAGCTTCCATTTGTACTTGGAATCAACCCTCTATCCCCCTCTGTCGTTGAAATATGAACCTTTGAAAGATTTCCAGATTTTCATCTATCGGCATGGCCATAGATGAGAATCTGGAATTACTTTCCGGCTTGATAACTCATCCTTACATGTACCTAGAGTGATGTAATTACCTGTATATGATCTAGCAATCTACAGGCTTCCTTTTGTACTTGGAATCAACCCTCTATCTCCCTCTGTCGTTGAAATATGAACCTTTGAAAGATTTCCAGATTTTCATCTATCGGCATGGCCATAGATGAGAATCTGGAATTACTTTCCGGCTTGATAACTCAACCTTACATGTACCTAGAGTGATGTAATTACCTGTATATGATCTAGCAATCTACAGGCTTCCTTTTGTACTTGGAATCAACCCTCTATCTCCCTCTGTCGTTGAAATATGAACCTTTGAAAGATGTCATGTCAATATTTAAACAGGAAGTGTTTTGGATGGTGTATGTCTTCATTTTGGGTTACTTTCCATGGTGACAAAGTAGCCCATCCACTGGTGGGGGTCCGTGGGGTCTGGGGAAAGTGCACACCAGTCACACACCAAGCCACGATGAACATACTCACAGTTCAGCCTTCTAGTTCAAAGCATTTCTGAAATTTCCTTGAAAAACACTGAAAAACGCGACCTTAAACCACCTTTTCAGTGACCTTTGACACTTGGGAAGGTAGCACCTGTCTAAAATTAACAACACACATTGTACCTATGGTCATGATGAATACTGTATAAGCTCAGCCCTGTATCTCAAAGCATGTAGGATTTATTCAAGAAAAGGGGACTTCAGGCCTCCTCACCTTTTTCAGCCAAGTGTGGAAAACACACCTTTTCGTGTGCCACGAGGCCCTCGTTGTCACCAGCAGCCCCAAAATCGCCACACACCTTGTACATGCACTCATGATGAACATACAGCCAGCTCAGACTCCTAGCTCAAAGCATTTCTGAAATTTCCTTGAAAGAAACTCAAAAAGGCGACTTTTAACCACTTTTTCAGTGACCTTTGACACTTGGGAAGGTAGCACCTGTCTGAAAAGCACACCACACATTGCACCTATAGTCATGATGAATACTGTGTAAGCTCAGCCCTGTATCTCAAAGCATGTAGGATTTATTCAAGAAAAGGGGACTTCAGGCCTCCTCGCCTTTTTCAGCCAAGTGTGGAAAACACACCTTTTCGTGTGCCACGAGGCCCTCATTGTGACCAGCAGCCCCAAAATCACCACACACCTTGTACATGCAGTCACAATGAACATAAAGCCAGGTCAGCCTTCTAGTTCAAAGCATTTCTGAAATTTCCTTGAAAAACACTGAAAAACGTGACCTTTAACCACCTTTTCAGTGACCTTTGACACTTGGCAAGGTAGCACCTGTCTGAAAACCACACCACACATTGCACCTATAGTCATGATGAATACTGTGTAAGCTCAGCCCTGTACCTTCAAGCAGGTAGGATTTATTAAAGAAAAGGTGACTTCAGGCCTCCTCGCCTTTTTCAGCCAAGTGTGGAAAACACACCTTTTCGTGTGCCACACGGCCCTCATTTTCACTAGAGACCCCAAAATCACCCCAAACCTTTTACATGCACTCATGATGAACATACAGCCAGCTCAGACTCCTAGCTCAAAGCATTTCTGAAATTTCCTTGAAAAACACTGAAAAACGCAACTTTTAACCACTTTTCCAGTAACCTTTGACACCTAGGAAGGTAGCACCTGTCTGAAAATCACACCACACATTGCACCTATAGTCATGATGTATAATGTGTAAGCTCAGCCCTGTATCTCAAAGCATCACAGTTTGACCTGTCCGTGACAGTTGGGGAATTTCACCAGATGTGGTGAAATTTCGAGCTACGGGTCTGATTTTGATATATGTGATAGAGCTCTCCGAGAGCTTCCTAACTGTGCTTGTCCCTCATCCCTCACTGCTTCTGTTAAAGAGATACAGCACCTAAAGTAGTGAGAAATGTCAGACTTTGGCGCCCCCTAGCTCCAGACAGGAAAGGGTCACAGCTTTGCTTCAAAGTCATAGCGGCTCAGCTCAGCGTGCCCTTTCCATCGATGCCTTGCTTGTGGCCCTCGGACTACATTTGGCCAAGTTGGCTTGGTTCATGTCCTAAAGCAGGAAGGCCTAAAAGTCTATCGATCATGAAAGCCTCGCTGCAGTCAAATCTCTGCTGGGGTTCGAAAAATAGACTTCGAGCTACGGGTCTGATTTTGACATATGTGATAGAGCTCTCCGAGAGCTTCCTAACTGTGTTTGTCCCTCATCCCTCACTGCTTCTGTTAAAGAGATACAGCACCTAAAGTAGTGAGAAATGTCAGACTTTGGCGCCCCCTAGCTCCAGACAGGAAGGGGTCACAGCTTTGGTTCAAAGACGTCGCGGCTCAGCTCGGCGTGCCCTTTCCATCGATGCCTTGCTTGTGGCCCTCGGACTACATTTGGCCAAGTTGGCTTGGTTCATGTCCTAAAGCAGGAAGGCCTAAAAGTCTATCGATCATGAAAGCCTCGCTGCAGTCAAATCTCTGCCGGGGTTCGAAAAATAGACTTCGAGCTACGGGTCTGATTTTGACATATGTGATAGAGCTCTCCGAGAGCTTCCTAACTGTGTTTTTCCCTCATCCCTCACTGCTTCTGTTAAAGAGATACAGCACCTAAAGTAGTGAGAAATGTCAGACTTTGGCGCCCCCTAGCTCCAGACAGGAAAGGGTCACAGCTTTGGTTCAAAGTCATAGCGGCTCAGCTCAGCGTGCCCTTTCCATCGATGCCTTGCTTGTGGCCCTCGGACTACATTTGGCAAAGTTGGCTTGGTTCATGTCCTAAAGCAGGAAGGCCTAAAAGTCTATCGATCACGAAGGCCTCGCTGCAGTCAAATCTCTGCTGGGGTTCGAAAAATAGACTTCGAGCTACGGGTCTGATTTTGACATATGTTATAGAGCTCCTCGAGATGGTTCGGGAACCACTCCCCGCATGTCCCTAGCCTTTAGCGTTTCCAAGTTATGGCCTTCCAAAAATCAGAGGTCAAAAGTTGACTTGACAAAACTTCACACAGTCTTTTTGGGGCCTACAAGGCCATACAATGGGATAGAGACTTGGAACCACTACTGGCTGAAACCTTGTTTCCTGCTGATGAATGGTTGTCAATTTTGATCCCACTGACCCCACAGGAAGGACCCCAAAAGGGTCCCCAAAGTCAGGTGGGGCCGCATGCTTTGCATAGATTACATTTTGGAACCCATTGATTAGATGTAAATAGGGAAGGAAGATTTACCCTCCCATCACCTTGAATACTTGAGGAAGGAGGGCACTGAGGGCACTTTTGCATTCATGTCACCGAGGCCTTTCAGGTGCACCACGTTCCATGTCTCTATCACCCGTCGTTGAGGAGTTTGCTCCAGAATGACACCATCTAGATGGCGCTGATATATGTGATAGAGCTCTCCGAGAGCTTTCCAACTGTGTTTGTCCCTCATCCCTCACTGCTTCTGTTAAAGAGATACAGCACCTAAAGTAGTGAGAAATGTCAGACTTTGGCGCCCCCTAGCTCCAGACAGGAAGGGGTCACAGCTTTGGTTCAAAGACGTCGCGGCTCAGCTCAGCGTGCCCTTTCCATCGATGCCTTGCTTGTGGCCCTCGGACTATATTTGGCCAAGTTGGCTTGGTTCATGTCCTTAAGCAGGAAGGCCTAAAAGTCTATCGATCACAAAAGCCTCGCTGCAGTCAAATCTCTGCCGGGGTTCGAAAAATAGACTTCGAGCTACGGGTCTGATTTTGATATATGTGATAGAGCTCTCCGAGAGCTTCCTAACTGTGCTTGTCCCTCATCCCTCACCGCTTCTGTTAAAGAGATACAGCACCTAAAGTAGTGAGAAATGTCAGACTTTGGCGCCCCCTAGCTCCAGACAGGAAGGGTCACAGCTTTGGTTCAAAGACGTCGCGGCTCAGCTCAGCGTGCCCTTTCCATCGATGCCTTGCTTGTGGCCCTCGGACTACATTTGGCCACCTAGGGTGATGCAGCCACCTGTCTTTGATGAAGCAATCTACAAGCTTCTATGTGTACTTGGAATCAGCCCTCTATCAGCAACTCTTACTGCCATGGGCTAGGGTTAGGGGTTAGGGTTAGCCCTAATCCTCTATTTGGTGGGTTAGGGGTAGGGTTTACAGTTAGGGGTTAGGATTCGGGTCACCTAGGGTGATCCAGCCACGTGTCTTTGATCCAGCAATCTACAAGGGTCTATTTGGGGGGTTAGGGGTAGGGTTAGGGGTTAGGATTCGGGTCACCTAGGGTGATGCAGCCACGTGTCTTTGATTCAGCAACCTATAAGCTTCCATTTGTAGTTGGAAACAGACCTCTATCTCCCTCTGTCGTTGAAATATGAACCTTTGAAAGATGTCATGTCAATATTTAAACAGGAAGTGTTTTGGATGGTGTATGTCTTCATTTTGGGTTACTTTCCATGGTGACAAAGTAGCCCATCCACTGGTGGGGGTCCGTGGAGTCCGTGGGGTCTGGGGAAAGTGCACACCAGTCACACACCAAGCCACGATGAACATACTCACAGTTCAGCCTTCTAGTTCAAAGCATTTCTGAAATTTCCTTGAAAAACACTGAAAAAGGCGACCTTTAACCACCTTTTCAGTGACCTTTGACACTTGGGAAGGTAGCAACTGTCTAAAATTAACAACACACATTGTACCTATGGTCATGATGAATACTGTATAAGCTCAGCCCTGTATCTCAAAGCATGTAGGATTTATTCAAGAAAAGGGGACTTCAGGCCTCCTCACCTTTTTCAGCCAAGTGTGGAAAACACACCTTTTCGTGTGCCACGAGGCCCTCGTTGTCACCAGCAGCCCCAAAATCGCCACACACCTTGTACATGCAGTCACAATGAACATAAAGCCAGGTCAGCCTTCTAGTTCAAAGCATTTCTGAAATTTCCTTGAAAAACACTGAAAAACGTGACCTTTAACCACCTTTTCAGTGACCTTTGACACTTGGCAAGGTAGCACCTGTCTGAAAACCACACCACACATTGCACCTATAGTCATGATGAATACTGTGTAAGCTCAGCCCTGTACCTTCAAGCAGGTAGGATTTATTAAAGAAAAGGTGACTTCAGGCCTCCTCGCCTTTTTCAGCCAAGTGTGGAAAACACACCTTTTCGTGTGCCACACGGCCCTCATTTTCACTAGAGACCCCAAAATCACCCCAAACCTTTTACATGCACTCATGATGAACATACAGCCAGCTCAGACTCCTAGCTCAAAGCATTTCTGAAATTTCCTTGAAAAACACTGAAAAACGCAACTTTTAACCACTTTTCCAGTAACCTTTGACACCTAGGAAGGTAGGACCTGTCTGAAAATCACACCACACATTGCACCTATAGTCATGATGTATAATGTGTAAGCTCAGCCCTGTATCTCAAAGCATCACAGTTTGACCTGTCCGTGACAGTTGGGGAATTTCACCAGATGTGGTGAAATTTCGAGCTACGGGTCTGATTTTGACATATGTGATAGAGCTCTCCGAGAGCTTCCTAACTGTGCTTGTCCCTCATCCCTCACTGCTTCTGTTAAAGAGATACAGCACCTAAAGTAGTGAGAAATGTCAGACTTTGGCGCCCCCTAGCTCCAGACAGGAAAGGGTCACAGCTTTGCTTCAAAGTCATAGCGGCTCAGCTCAGCGTGCCCTTTCCATCGATGCCTTGCTTGTGGCCCTCGGACTACATTTGGCCAAGTTGGCTTGGTTCATGTCCTAAAGCAGGAAGGCCTAAAAGTCTATCGATCATGAAAGCCTCGCTGCAGTCAAATCTCTGCTGGGGTTCAAAAAATAGACTTCGAGCTACGGGTCTGATTTTGACATATGTGATAGAGCTCTCCGAGAGCTTCCTAACTGTGTTTGTCCCTCATCCCTCACTGCTTCTGTTAAAGAGATACAGCACCTAAAGTAGTGAGAAATGTCAGACTTTGGCGCCCCCTAGCTCCAGACAGGAAGGGGTCACAGCTTTGGTTCAAAGACGTCGCGGCTCAGCTCGGCGTGCCCTTTCCATCGATGCCTTGCTTGTGGCCCTCGGACTACATTTGGCCAAGTTGGCTTGGTTCATGTCCTAAAGCAGGAAGGCCTAAAAGTCTATCGATCATGAAAGCCTCGCTGCAGTCAAATCTCTGCCGGGGTTCGAAAAATAGACTTCGAGCTACGGGTCTGATTTTGACATATGTGATAGAGCTCTCCGAGAGCTTCCTAACTGTGTTTGTCCCTCATCCCTCACTGCTTCTGTTAAAGAGATACAGCACCTAAAGTAGTGAGAAATGTCAGATTTTGGCGCCCCCTAGCTCCAGACAGGAAGGGGTCACAGCTTTGGTTCAAAGACGTCGCGGCTCAGCTCAGCGTGCCCTTTCCATCGATGCCTTGCTTGTGGCCCTCGGACTACATTTGGCCACCTAGGGTGATGCAGCCACCTGTCTTTGATGAAGCAATCTACAAGCTTCTATGTGTACTTGGAATCAGCCCTCTATCAGCAACTCTTACTGCCATGGGCTAGGGTTAGGGGTTAGGGTTAGCCCTAATCCTCTATTTGGTGGGTTAGGGGTAGGGTTTACAGTTAGGGGTTAGGATTCGGGTCACCTAGGGTGATCCAGCCACGTGTCTTTGATCCAGCAATCTACAAGGGTCTATTTGGGGGGTTAGGGGTAGGGTTAGGGGTTAGGATTCGGGTCACCTAGGGTGATGCAGCCACGTGTCTTTGATTCAGCAACCTATAAGCTTCCATTTGTAGTTGGAAACAGACCTCTATCTCCCTCTGTCGTTGAAATATGAACCTTTGAAAGATGTCATGTCAATATTTAAACAGGAAGTGTTTTGGATGGTGTATGTCTTCATTTTGGGTTACTTTCCATGGTGACAAAGTAGCCCATCCACTGGTGGGGGTCCGTGGAGTCCGTGGGGTCTGGGGAAAGTGCACACCAGTCACACACCAAGCCACGATGAACATACTCACAGTTCAGCCTTCTAGTTCAAAGCATTTCTGAAATTTCCTTGAAAAACACTGAAAAAGGCGACCTTTAACCACCTTTTCAGTGACCTTTGACACTTGGGAAGGTAGCACCTGTCTAAAATTAACAACACACATTGTACCTATGGTCATGATGAATACTGTATAAGCTCAGCCCTGTATCTCAAAGCATGTAGGATTTATTCAAGAAAAGGGGACTTCAGGCCTCCTCACCTTTTTCAGCCAAGTGTGGAAAACACACCTTTTCGTGTGCCACGAGGCCCTCGTTGTCACCAGCAGCCCCAAAATCGCCACACACCTTGTACATGCAGTCATGATGAACATACAGCCAGCTCAGACTCCTAGCTCAAAGCATTTCTGAAATTTCCTTGAAAGAAACTCAAAAAGGCGACTTTTAACCACTTTTTCAGTGACCTTTGACACCTAGGAAGGTAGCACCTGTCTGAAAAGCACACCACACATTGCACCTATAGTCATGATGTATACTGTGTAAGCTCAGCCCTGTATCTCAAAGCATGTAGGATTTATTCAAGAAAAGGGGACTTCAGGCCTCCTCGCCTTTTTCAGCCAAGTGTGGAAAACACACCTTTTCGTGTGCCACGAGGCCCTCATTGTGACCAGCAGCCCCAAAATCACCACACACCTTGTACATGCAGTCACAATGAACATAAAGCCAGGTCAGCCTTCTAGTTCAAAGCATTTCTGAAATTTCCTTGAAAAACACTGAAAAACGCGACCTTTAACCACCTTTTCAGTGACCTTTGACACTTGGCAAGGTAGCACCTGTCTGAAAACCACACCACACATTGCACCTATAATCATGATGAATACTGTGTAAGCTCAGCCCTGTACCTTCAAGCAGGTAGGATTTATTAAAGAAAAGGTGACTTCAGGCCTCCTCGCCTTTTTCAGCCAAGTGTGGAAAACACACCTTTTCGTGTGCCACGCGGCCCTCATTTTCACTAGAGACCCCAAAATCACCCCAAACCTTTTACATGCACTCATGATGAACATACAGCCAGCTCAGACTCCTAGCTCAAAGCATTTCTGAAATTTCCTTGAAAAACACTGAAAAACGCGACTTTTAACCACTTTTCCAGTAACCTTTGACACCTAGGAAGGTAGCACCTGTCTGAAAATCACACCACACATTGCACCTATAGTCATGATGTATAATGTGTAAGCTCAGCCCTGTATCTCAAAGCATCACAGTTTGACCTGTCCGTGACAGTTGGGGAATTTCACCAGATGTGGTGAAATTTCGAGCTACGGGTCTGATTTTGACATATGTGATAGAGCTCTCCGAGAGCTTCCTAACTGTGTTTGTCCCTCATCCCTCACTGCTTCTGTTAAAGAGATACAGCACCTAAAGTAGTGAGAAATGTCAGACTTTGGCGCCCCCTAGCTCCAGACAGGAAAGGGTCACAGCTTTGGTTCAAAGACATAGCGGCTCAGCTCAGCGTGCCCTTTCCATCGATGCCTTGCTTGTGGCCCTCGGACTACATTTGGCAAAGTTGGCTTGGTTCATGTCCTAAAGCAGGAAGGCCTAAACGTCTATCGATCATGAAAGCCTCGCTGCAGTCAAACCTCTGCCGGGGTTCGAAAAATAGACTTCGAGCTACGGGTCTGATTTTGACATATGTTATAGAGCTCCTCGAGATGGTTCGGGAACCACTCCCCGCATGTCCCTAGCCTTTAGCGTTTCCAAGTTATGGCCTTCCAAAAATCAGAGGTCAAAAGTTGACTTGACAAAACTTCACACAGTCTTTTTGGGGCCTACAAGGCCATACAATGGGATAGAGACTTGGAATCACTACTGGCTGAAACCTTGTTTCCTGCTGATGAATGGTTGTCAATTTTGATCCCACTGACCCCACAGGAAGGACCCCAAAAGGGTCCCCAAAGTCAGGTGGGGCCGCATGCTTTGCATAGATTACATTTTGGAACCCATTGATTAGATGTAAATAGGGAAGGAAGATTTACCCTCCCATCACCTTGAATACTTGAGGAAGGAGGGCACTGAGGGCACTTTTGCATTCATGTCACCGAGGCCTTTCAGGTGCACCACGTTCCATGTCTCTATCACCCGTCGTTGAGGAGTTTGCTCCAGAATGACACCATCTAGATGGCGCTGATATATGTGATAGAGCTCTCCGAGAGCTTTCCAACTGTGTTTGTCCCTCATCCCTCACTGCTTCTGTTAAAGAGATACAGCACCTAAAGTAGTGAGAAATGTCAGACTTTGGCGCCCCCTAGCTCCAGACAGGAAGGGGTCACAGCTTTGGTTCAAAGACGTCGCGGCTCAGCTCAGCGTGCCCTTTCCATCGATGCCTTGCTTGTGGCCCTCGGACTACATTTGGCCAAGTTGGCTTGGTTCATGTCCTTAAGCAGGAAGGCCTAAAAGTCTATCGATCACAAAAGCCTCGCTGCAGTCAAATCTCTGCCGGGGTTCGAAAAATAGACTTCGAGCTACGGGTCTGATTTTGACATATGTGATAGAGCTCTCCGAGAGCTTCCTAACTGTGTTTGTCCCTCATCCCTCACTGCTTCTGTTAAAGAGATACAGCACCTAAAGTAGTGAGAAATGTCAGACTTTGGCGCCCCCTAGCTCCAGACAGGAAAGGGTCACAGCTTTGGTTCAAAGACGTCGCGGCTCAGCTCAGCGTGCCCTTTCCATCGATGCCTTGCTTGTGGCCCTCGGACTACATTTGGCCACCTAGGGTGATGCAGCCACCTGTCTTTGATGAAGCAATCTACAAGCTTCTATGTGTAACTTGGAATCAGCCCTCTATCAGCAACTCTTACTGCCATGGGCTAGGGTTAGGGGTTAGGGTTAGCCCTAATCCTCTATTTGGTGGGTTAGGGGTAGGGTTTACAGTTAGGGGTTAGGATTCGGGTCACCTAGGGTGATCCAGCCACGTGTCTTTGATCCAGCAATCTACAAGGGTCTATTTGGGGGGTTAGGGGTAGGGTTAGGGGTTAGGATTCGGGTCACCTAGGGTGATGCAGCCACGTGTCTTTGAT
>NC_048273.1:57202-62202 GCF_009762535.1 Notolabrus celidotus | reverse complement strand
CCGTGTGTGTGTGTGTGTGTGTGTGTGTGTTACTGTGTGTGTGTGTGTGTGTGTGTGTGTGTTACTGTGTGTGTGTGTGTGTTACTGTGTGTGTGTGTGTGTTACTGTGTGTGTGTGTGTGTTACTGTGTGTGTGTGTTACTGTGTGTGTGTGTGTGTGTGTGTGTGTGTGTGTGTTACCGTGTGTGTGTGTGTGTGTTACTGTGTGTGTGTGTGTGTGTGTGTGTGT
This sequence comes from Notolabrus celidotus, assembly GCF_009762535.1. Classification (NCBI taxonomy): domain Eukaryota; kingdom Metazoa; phylum Chordata; class Actinopteri; order Labriformes; family Labridae; genus Notolabrus; species Notolabrus celidotus. The sequence goes on along the minus strand of NC_048273.1, from coordinate 61,974 downwards.
GTGTGTGTGTGTGTGTTACTGAGTGTGTGTGTGTGTGTGTGTTACTGTGTGTGTGTGTGTGTGTGTGTTACTGTGTGTGTGTGTGTGTGTTACTGTGTGTGTGTGTTACTGTGTGTGTGTGTGTGTGTGTGTTACTGTGTGTGTGTGTGTGTGTGTGTGTGTGTGTGTGTTACCTTGTGTGTGTGTGTGTGTGTCTTACTGTGTGTGTGTGTGTGTGTGTCTGTGTGTCTGTGTTACCGTGTGTGTGTGTGTGTGTGTGTGTGTGTTACTGTTTGTGTGTGTGTGTGTGTGTGAGTGAGTGTTACTGAGTGTGTGTGTGTGTGTGTGTTCCCGTGTGTGTGTGTGTGTGTGTGTGTGTGTGCTCCCGTGTGTGTGTGTGTGTGTGTGTGTGTGTGCTCCCGTGTGTGTGTGTGTGTGTGTGTGTGTTCCCGTGTGTGTGTGTGTGTGTGTGTGTATCTGTGTAAATGTGTGCTTCCTGGCCTCTGACCTCTGACACATGATTGGTGGATAATAAAGTGACATCATCAGCAGTTTAACTATGGGCTGTAGTCCATCTGTCGCCTTGGTGTCAGCTGTCTGCTGTTTCTCTGTTTGACTTCGGATCATCATCGGATGTTTCAGATAAGTCAGCTCAAAGTTATTTAGTATTAAACTAGATTATCTGTTTTAACATTTGTTATTATTTGTATTTAATATTTGTTTGGCCTTTTGCGATGTTGATCTTTATGAAGCACAAACAAACATTTCAAAAGAAGTTCACAGTTTGAAAAGAGACAAAGATTTCAGAGACTGAATGAAAATGTTTTCCTCGTTAGCTTCACTCTCAGTGATCACATGCCCCTCTGACCTTTGACCCCTCCCATGTGTGGAGTAATTGACCAATAATACGTCACCAGAGAAGGTCAAAACGACACACATACATAAACACGCACGCATACATGCACACGCACACACAAACTGAGGTGTTCCTCATGAAGCTGCTCATGAAGTTTCATTGGAGTGGGGTCAAAGGTCGGGTCCACCTTATTGTTATTTCTGTTCTGGTTATAGGGTCACTCAGCAAAGTGTCAGCTGGAAGACTTTAAATAAAGTTTGATGATTCAAAGTCACACAAACATCAACAGGGTCATCAGTCTGAGATCTAAAATATATTCAGACTATGATCTAAAATAAAAAACACTGATGTTCTTAATAAATGACAACAAATCACAAAAAACACTCTCATCAGAAAAACCACCACCAGGGAACTGGTCCAGACCGGTACCCTTTAAACTGGACTGTTGGTCCTCTGGAGCCACCGTATAAAACTCTTACTGGGTCATCAAAACACTGACAACAAGAAATACCCCGCTAGAACTCACTCACTCTAAGTGCTCCATTAGAACACATTAGAACACATTAGAACACATTAGAACACTCTTTAATGTGCTCCATTAGAACACATTAGATCACATTAGAACACTCTTTAATGTGCTCCATTAGAACACATTAGAACACACTTTAATGTGCTCCATTAGAACACATTAGAACACATTAGAACACTCTTTAATGTGCTCCATTAGAACACATTAGAACACATTAGAACACTCTTTAATGTGCTCCATTAGAACACATTAGAACACTCTTTAATGTGCTCCATTAGAACACATTAGAACACTCTTGAGTGTGCTCCATTAGAACACATTAGAACACATTAGAACACTCTTTAATGTGCTCCATTAGAACACATTAGAACACTCTTTAATGTGCCCCATTAGAACACATTAGAACACATTAGAACACTCTTTAATGTGCTCCATTAGAACACATTAGAACACTCTTTAATGTGCTCCATTAGAACACATTAGAACACATTAGAACACATTAGAACACTCTTTAATGTGCTCCATTAGAACACATTAGAACACATTAGAACACTCTTTAATGTGCTCCATTAGAACACATTAGAACACTCTTGAATGTGCTCCATTAGAACACATTAGAACACTCTTTAATGTGCTCCATTAGAACACATTAGAACACTCTTGAGTGTGCTCCATTAGAACACATTAGAACACTCTTTAATGTGCTCCATTAGAACACATTAGAACACTCTTGAGTGTGCTCCATTAGAACACATTAGAACACTCTTTAATGTGCTCCATTAGAACACATTAGAACACTCTTGAGTGTGCTCCATTAGAACACATTAGAACACTCTTTAATGAGCTCCATTAGAACACATTAGAACACTCTTTAATGTGCTCCATTAGAACACATTAGAACACTCTTTAATGTGCTCCATTAGAACACATTAGAACACATTAGAACACTCTTGAGTGTGCTCCATTAGAACACATTAGAACACTCTTTAATGTGCTCCATTAGAACACATTAGAACACTCTTTAATGTGCTCCATTAGAACACATTAGAACACTCTTTAATGTGCTCCATTAGAACACATTAGAACACTCTTGAGTGTGCTCCATTAGAACACATTAGAACACTCTTTAATGTGCTCCATTAGAACACATTAGAACACTCTTTAATGTGCTCCATTAGAACACATTAGAACACTCTTTAATGTGCTCCATTAGAACACATTAGAACACATTAGAACACTCTTTAATGTGCTCCATTAGAACACATTAGAACACATTAGAACACTCTTTAATGTGCTCCATTAGAACACATTAGAACACTCTTTAATGTGCTCCATTAGAACACATTAGAACACTCTTGAGTGTGCTCCATTAGAACACATTAGAACACTCTTTAATGTGCTCCATTAGAACACATTAGAACACTCTTTAATGTGCTCCATTAGAACACATTAGAACACTCTTTAATGTGCTCCATTAGAACACATTAGAACACTCTTGAGTGTGCTCCATTAGAACACATTAGAACACTCTTTAATGAGCTCCATTAGAACACATTAGAACACTCTTTAATGTGCTCCATTAGAACACATTAGAACACTCTTTAATGTGCTCCATTAGAACACATTAGAACACATTAGAACACTCTTTAATGTGCTCCATTAGAACACATTAGAACACTCTTTAATGTGCTCCATTAGAACACATTAGAACACTCTTGAGTGTGCTCCATTAGAACACATTAGAACACTCTTTAATGTGCTCCATTAGAACACATTAGAACACTCTTTAATGTGCTCCATTAGAACACATTAGAACACTCTTGAGTGTGCTCCATTAGAACACATTAGAACACTCTTTAATGTGCTCCATTAGAACACATTAGAACACTCTTTAATGTGCTCCATTAGAACACATTAGAACACTCTTGAGTGTGCTCCATTAGAACACATTAGAACACATTAGAACACTCTTTAATGTGCTCCATTAGAACACATTAGAACACTCTTTAATGTGCTCCATTAGAACACATTAGAACACTCTTTAATGTGCTCCATTAGAACACATTAGAACACTCTTGAGTGTGCTCCATTAGAACACATTAGAACACATTAGAACACTCTTTAATGTGCTCCATTAGAACACATTAGAACACTCTTTAATGTGCTCCATTAGAACACATTAGAACACATTAGAACACTCTTTAATGTGCTCCATTAGAACACATTAGAACACTCTTTAATGTGCTCCATTAGAACACATTAGAACACTCTTTAATGTGCTCCATTAGAACACATTAGAACACTCTTGAGTGTGCTCCATTAGAACACATTAGAACACTCTTTAATGTGCTCCATTAGAACACATTAGAACACTCTTTAATGTGCCCCATTAGAACACATTAGAACACTCTTTAATGTGCTCCATTAGAACACATTAGAACACTCTTTAATGTGCTCCATTAGAACACATTAGAACACTCTTGAGTGTGCTCCATTAGAACACATTAGAACACTCTTTAATGTGCTCCATTAGAACACATTAGAACACTCTTGAGTGTGCTCCATTAGAACACATTAGAACACTCTTTAATGTGCTCCATTAGAACACATTAGAACACTCTTGAGTGTGCTCCATTAGAACACATTAGAACACTCTTGAGTGTGCTCCCACACAAACAGAACGTTGCAGCCTGAATTGAGTTTGATGCAATGTATGAACGGGAAGGGAACGCCGTACTCACTCACCCAGGTCGAACGGTCTCCAACGTTAATCAGGTCCGATCCCGGTCCGATCCTGGTCCGACCCTGGTCCAACCCCGGTCCTAACCCGGTCCGACCCCGGTCCGATCCCAGTCCGATCCCGGTCCAACCCCGGTCCAACCCTGGTCCTATCCCGGTCCGACCCCGGTCCTGGAGAAAACTCCGCTCTCTGCAGTGGAGGAAGAAGGGTCTGCTCCTCCTCTCGGTGGAACTGAAGAAAAGTCCCGCCCGCTCTCAGTCATGGCCGTGAAGGACGGTCCAGGACCAAAGCTGGAAGGCACAGCTGGAGGGAAACCTCGGGTGTCCAATAAAATGAATAATTTAACATTTTATATACAGAGAAGAGAGAGCAGAAATTAAAGGGTTATCATTTTTTACGTTAAAAACTTCTTGATGTTTAAAAAAGTTTAATCTCTTTGTGTCCAGCAGGGGGAGAACTACGAGTCATCGGTCTCTCAGGAGAAAAAAGACTCCGATGATCCGATCAGTATTAAGGTCTGACTCAACTACTGAACCAGGTTTTAATCAGAACCAAGTTTTAATCTGAATCAGGTTTTAATCTGAACCAGGTGTTAATCTGAACCAGGTGTTAATCTGAATCAGGTGTTAATCTGAACCAGGTGTTAATCTGAATCAGGTTTTAATCTG
>NC_048273.1:49702-52202 GCF_009762535.1 Notolabrus celidotus | reverse complement strand
CATGTTTCACATCAGTGTGTGTGTGTGTGTGTGTGTGTGTGTGTGTGTGTGTGTGTGTGTGTGTATAGCTTGACAGCACCCCGCTTCATGTCTCTGTGAGGACCGGACATCAAGATTGTGTCGAACATCTGATTCAATGTGGAGCTGAAATTAATACACAGGACAGAGTGTGTTTTCTCTCTCTCTCATCATTATCAATACTTTATTGTTGTTTACTTGTTAAAGCAATTTTTATTAAGGAGTATCTCATCACAGCAACCCACTCTCTCGGTGTGTGTGTGTGTGTGTGTGTGTGTGTGTGTGTGTGTGTGTGTGTGTGTGTGTGTGTGTGTGTGTGTGTGTGTGTGTGTGTGTGTGTGTGTGTGTGTGTCTTTCAGGAAGGTGACTCTCCTCTTCATGATGCTGTTCGTCTTAATAGATGTAAAATTGTTCAGCTGTTGTTGGAGCACGGAGCAGACACTCGCATCACCAACCAGGTATACACACACACATATATATATATATATATATATATATATATATATATATATAGGCCTATACATGTACATACACTATGTATATACACACATATATATATATATGAAAAAACAGAAGCTAAGTGGGAGCTCACGAGAAACACACCTCATTCCATAGCCGGCAAACCCCGCCCTCTCTATAAGGTCTTTATAAAGAGGATGTTAGTGATAGAGGAGTGACGGACTTTAAACCCTTTAAGAGAGAGACATCCTCCTTTATGCCGTCCATCCATCAGCTCAGCAGTTTGGTTTATTTCAAAGAAAAGATAATAAAATATCAGATTATTTAATTTGATCACCTTCAAACGAAGATGTTTTTAATGTGTCCCTCTCTTTGTCTCTGTTAGGACGGCTGCTGTCCCATGGACGGGGTGCTGGAGTGGCAGAATGAAACAAAGTCTCTTCTGAGCGACCAGAAAAGGAAGTGAAGACTCATTTGTTCTTCATCTCTGGGTGAAACAGAAACACGTCGATATATTACAGATATAAATACAGATATCTGTTGTATACATGTTGAAGTTATATATCTGTGTTCATGGATAAAGCTCAATAAATCTGAACAGGTCAAGTTCTTTTGATTCAGAATTTCATTCTCAAAGGTAAACATTCATACATTATTATTATTATTATTATATATGTATGTATTATATATTATTAAAGTCAACATACTCATCTATTTGGTTTGAATTTTGAGGGTTTTGGCTCATAGCTCATGAGAATCAGAAACTATAATATTTCCTCAGATCAATAAAAAAAAGGATTTAAAATAAACTTCACCTTCAAACCAATAATATCAGTGAAGCTCCGGTGATGCTGAAGCTCCGGTGATGCTGAAGCTCCGGTGATGCTGAACCTCCGGTGATGCTGAACCTCCGGTGATGCTGAACCTCCGGTGATGCTGAAGCTCCGGTGATGCTGAAGCTCCGGTGATGCTGAAGCTCCGGTGATGCTGAACCTCCGGTGATGCTGAAGCTCCGGTGATGCTGAAGCTCAGGTGATGCTGAAGCTCAGGTGATGCTGAAGCTCAGGTGATGTTGAAGCTCAGGTGATGCTGAAGCTCAGGTGATGCTGAAGCTCCGGTGATGCTGAAGCTCCGGTGATGCTGAAGCTCCGGTGATGCTGAAGCTCAGGTGATGCTGAAGCTCAGATGATGCTGAAGCTCAGGTGATGCTGAAGCTCAGGTGATGCTGAAGCTCCGGTGATGCTGAAGCTCCGGTGATGCTGAAGCTCAGGTGATGCTGAAGCTCAGATGATGCTGAAGCTCAGGTGATGCTGAAGCTCAGATGATGCTGAAGCTCAGATGATGCTGAAGCTCAGGTGATGCTGAAGCTCAGATGATGCTGAAGCTCAGGTGATGCTGAAGCTCAGGTGATGCTGAAGCTCAGATGATGCTGAAGCTTAGGTGATGCTGAGGTGTGCGTGGTGGCTCTTGATGCTCTGACTCCAGACTCAGCTGGACTCAGTGATAAAGGATATTTATACAGTTTGAACAGATTCAAAATCTGAGTGAAAGTTAAATTTTAACAAGAATATTTACCAACCTTTAAAGAGTAGATTTAATATTTACCAACCTTTAAAAAGTAGATTTAATATTTACCAACCTTTAAAAAGTAGATTTAATATTTACCAACCTTTAAAGAGTAGATTTAATATTTACCAACCTTTAAAAAGTAGATTTAATATTTACCAACCTTTAAAGAGTAGATTTAATATTTACCAACCTTTAAAAAGTAGATTTAATATTTACCAACCTTTAAAGAGTAGATTTAATATTTACCAACCTTTAAAAAGTAGATTTAATATTTACCAACCTTTAAAAGTTAGAACATCTCACTGAGAGAAACTTTCAGATTACGACTGAAGAGCCAGAGAACATTTAAATAAAAAAGAAAAAACTCAGCAGCAGAAAAATATTTATTTATTCTATTCAGAACATTCAGTCCTGAAACACCCGAGTCAGCCTGGATTAACTCTGAAACACCCGA
>NC_048273.1:45000-49202 GCF_009762535.1 Notolabrus celidotus | reverse complement strand
TTGTGTGTGTGTGTGTGGTGTGTGCTCCCGTTGTGTGTGTGTTGTTCCCGTGTGTGTGTGTGTGGTATCTGTGTAATGGTGTGCTTCCTGGCCTCTGACCTCTGACACATGATTGGTGGATAATAAAGTGACATCATGCAGCAGTTAACCTAATGGGCTGTAGTCCATCTGTCGCCTTGGTGTCAGCTGTCTGCTAGTTGCTCTCTGTTTGACTTCGATCATCATCGGATGTTTCAGTAAGTCAGCTCAAAGTTATTTAGTATTAACTAGATATCTTTTTAAACATTTGTTATTATTGTATTTACTATTTGTTTGCCTTTTGCGATGTTGAGCTTATGAAGCACAAACAAACATTTCAAAAGAAGTTCACAGTTTGAAAAAGAGACAAAGATTTCAGAGACTGAATGAAAATGTTTTCCTCGTAGCTTCACTCTCAGTGATCACATGCCCCTCTGACCTTTGACCCCCTCCCATGTGTGGAGTAATTGACCAATAATACGTCACCAGAGAAGGTCAAAACGACACACATACATAAACACGCACGCATACATGCACACGCACACACAAACTGAGGTGTTCCTCATGAAGCTGCTCATGAAGTTTCATTGGAGTGGGGTCAAAGGTCGGGTCCACCTTATTGTTATTTCTGTTCTGGTTATAGGGTCACTCAGCAAAGTGTCAGCTGGAAGACTTTAAATAAAGTTTGATGATTCAAAGTCACACAAACATCAACAGGGTCATCAGTCTGAGATCTAAAATATATTCAGACTATGATCTAAAATAAAAAACACTGATGTTCTTAATAAATGACAACAAATCACAAAAAACACTCTCATCAGAAAAACCACCACCAGGGAACTGGTCCAGACCGGTACCCTTTAAACCGGACTGTTGGTCCTCTGGAGCCACCGTATAAAACTCTTACTGGGTCATCAAAACACTGACAACAAGAAATACCCCGCTAGAACTCACTCACTCTAAGTGCTCCATTAGAACACATTAGAACACATTAGAACACATTAGAACACATTAGAACACTCTTTAATGTGCTCCATTAGAACACATTAGAACACATTAGAACACTCTTTAATGTGCTCCATTAGAACACATTAGAACACACTTTAATGTGCTCCATTAGAACACATTAGAACACATTAGAACACATTAGAACACATTAGAACACATTAGAACACATTAGAACACTCTTTAATGTGCTCCATTAGAACACATTAGAACACTCTTTAATGTGCTCCATTAGAACACATTAGAACACATTAGAACACTCTTTAATGTGCTCCATTAGAACACATTAGAACACTCTTTAATGTGCTCCATTAGAACACATTAGAACACATTAGAACACATTAGAACACTCTTTAATGTGCTCCATTAGAACACATTAGAACACATTAGAACACTCTTTAATGTGCTCCATTAGAACACATTAAAACACTCTTTAATGTGCTCCATTAGAACAAATTAGAACACTCTTGAGTGTGCTCCATTAGAACACATTAGAACACATTAGAACACTCTTTAATGTGCTCCATTAGAACACATTAGAACACTCTTTAATGTGCTCCATTAGAACACATTAGAACACTCTTTAATGTGCCCCATTAGAACACATTAGAACACATTAGAACACTCTTTAATGTGCTCCATTAGAACACATTAGAACACTCTTTAATGTGCTCCATTAGAACACATTAGAACACATTAGAACACATTAGAACACTCTTTAATGTGCTCCATTAGAACACATTAGAACACATTAGAACACTCTTTAATGTGCTCCATTAGAACACATTAGAACACTCTTGAATGTGCTCCATTAGAACACATTAGAACACTCTTGAGTGTGCTCCATTAGAACACATTAGAACACTCTTTAATGTGCTCCATTAGAACACATTAGAACACTCTTGAGTGTGCTCCATTAGAACACATTAGAACACTCTTTAATGTGCTCCATTAGAACACATTAGAACACTCTTTAATGTGCTCCATTAGAACACATTAGAACACTCTTGAGTGTGCTCCATTAGAACACATTAGAACACTCTTTAATGAGCTCCATTAGAACACATTAGAACACTCTTTAATGTGCTCCATTAGAACACATTAGAACACTCTTTAATGTGCTCCATTAGAACACATTAGAACACATTAGAACACTCTTGAGTGTGCTCCATTAGAACACATTAAAACACTCTTTAATGTGCTCCATTAGAACACATTAGAACACTCTTTAATGTGCTCCATTAGAACACATTAGAACACTCTTTAATGTGCTCCATTAGAACACATTAGAACACTCTTGAGTGTGCTCCATTAGAACACATTAGAACACTCTTTAATGAGCTCCATTAGAACACATTAGAACACTCCTTTAATGTGCTCCATTAGAACACATTAGAACACTCTTTAATGTGCTCCATTAGAACACATTAGAACACATTAGAACACTCTTGAGTGTGCTCCATTAGAACACATTAAAACACTCTTTAATGTGCTCCATTAGAACACATTAGAACACTCTTTAATGTGCTCCATTAGAACACATTAGAACACTCTTTAATGTGCTCCATTAGAACACATTAGAACACACTTGAGTGTGCTCCATTAGAACACATTAGAACACTCTTTAATGTGCTCCATTAGAACACATTAGAACACTCTTTAATGTGCTCCATTAGAACACATTAGAACACTCTTTAATGTGCTCCATTAGAACACATTAGAACACATTAGAACACTCTTTAATGTGCTCCATTAGAACACATTAGAACACATTAGAACACTCTTTAATGTGCTCCATTAGAACACATTAGAACACTCTTTAATGTGCTCCATTAGAACACATTAGAACACTCTTGAGTGTGCTCCATTAGAACACATTAGAACACTCTTTAATGTGCTCCATTAGAACACATTAGAACACTCTTTAATGTGCTCCATTAGAACACATTAGAACACTCTTTAATGAGCTCCATTAGAACACATTAGAACACTCTTGAGTGTGCTCCATTAGAACACATTAGAACACTCTTTAATGAGCTCCATTAGAACACATTAGAACACTCTTTAATGTGCTCCATTAGAACACATTAGAACACTCTTTAATGTGCTCCATTAGAACACATTAGAACACTCTTGAGTGTGCTCCATTAGAACACATTAGAACACTCTTTAATGTGCTCCATTAGAACACATTAGAACACTCTTAATGTGCTCCATTAGAACACATTAGAACACTCTTGAGTGTGCTCCATTAGAACACATTAGAACACTCTTTAATGTGCTCCATTAGAACACATTAGAACACTCTTTAATGTGCTCCATTAGAACACATTAGAACACTCTTGAGTGTGCTCCATTAGAACACATTAGAACACATTAGAACACTCTTTAATGTGCTCCATTAGAACACATTAGAACACTCTTTAATGTGCTCCATTAGAACACATTAGAACACTCTTTAATGTGCTCCATTAGAACACATTAGAACACTCTTGAGTGTGCTCCATTAGAACACATTAGAACACATTAGAACACTCTTTAATGTGCTCCATTAGAACACATTAGAACACTCTTTAATGTGCTCCATTAGAACACATTAGAACACATTAGAACACTCTTTAATGTGCTCCATTAGAACACATTAGAACACTCTTTAATGTGCTCCATTAGAACACATTAGAACACTCTTTAATGTGCTCCATTAGAACACATTAGAACACTCTTGAGTGTGCTCCATTAGAACACATTAGAACACTCTTTAATGTGCTCCATTAGAACACATTAGAACACTCTTTAATGTGCTCCATTAGAACACATTAGAACACTCTTTAATGTGCTCCATTAGAACACATTAGAACACTCTTTAATGTGCTCCATTAGAACACATTAGAACACTCTTTAATGTGCTCCATTAGAACACATTAGAACACTCTTTAATGTGCTCCATTAGAACACATTAGAACACTCTTGAGTGTGCTCCATTAGAACACATTAGAACACTCTTGAGTGTGCTCCATTAGAACACATTAGAACACTCTTTAATGTGCTCCATTAGAACACATTAGAACACTCTTGAGTGTGCTCCCACACAAACAGAACGTTGCAGCCTGAATTGAGTTTGATGCGATGTATGAACGGGAAGGGAACGGCGTACTCACTCACCCAGGTCGAACGGTCTC
>NC_048273.1:17500-40000 GCF_009762535.1 Notolabrus celidotus | reverse complement strand
CCATACTACACCTCCACCTACATACTACACCTACTACTACACCTACACCTCCACCTACATACTACACCTACTACTACACCTACACCTCCACCTACATACTACACCTACTACTACACCTACACCTACATACTACACCTACATCTCCATACTACACCTCCACCTACATACTACACCTACTACTACACCTACACCTCCACCTACATACTACACCTACTACTACACCTACACCTACATACTACACCTACATCTCCATACTACACCTCCACCTACATACTACACCTACACCTACACCTCCACCTACATACTACACCTACTACTACACCTACACCTACATACTACACCTACATCTCCATACTACACCTCCACCTACATACTACACCTACATCTCCATACTACACCTCCACCTACATACTACAGGAGGAATAGTTCAGTGTTTGTTTAGGTTACAGAGTGGTCTGGTTTTAGAGGGGTGTAGGTTTAGAGAATGAGGAACAGTGTTTAGGTTACAGAGTGGTCTGGTTTCAGAGGGGTGTAGGTTTAGAGCATGAGGAACAGTGTTTGTTTAGGTTACAGAGCGGTCTGGTTTTAGAGGGGTGTAGGTTTAGAGAATGAGGAACAGTGTTTAGGTTACAGAGTGGTCTGGTTTCAGAGGGGTGTAGGTTTAGAGCATGAGGAACAGTGTTTGTTTAGGTTACAGAGCGGTCTGGTTTCAGAGGGGTGTAGGTTTAGAGAATGAGGAACAGTGTTTAGGTTACAGAGTGGTCTGGTTTTAGAGGGGTGTAGGTTTAGAGCATGAGGAACAGTGTTTGTTTAGGTTACATAGTTGTCTGGTTTTAGAGGGGTGTAGGTTTAGAGAATGAGGAACAGTGTTTGTTTAGGTTACAGAGCGCTCTGGTTTTAGAGGGGTGTAGGTTTAGAGAATGAGGAACAGTGTTTGTTTAGGTTACAGAGCGGTCTGGTTTCAGAGGGGTGTAGGTTTAGAGAATGAGGAACAGTGTTTGTTTAGGTTACAGAGCGGTCTGGTTTCAGAGGGGTGTAGGTTTAGAGAATGAGGAACAGTGTTTGTTTAGGTTACAGAGTGGTCTGGTTTTAGAGGGGTGTAGGTTTAGAGAATGAGGAACAGTGTTTAGGTTACAGAGCGCTCTGGTTTTAGAGGGGTGTAGGTTTAGAGAATGAGGAACAGTGTTTAGGTTACAGAGCGGTCTGGTTTCAGAGCGGTGTAGGTTTAGAGCATGAGGAACAGTGTTTAGGTTACAGAGTGGTCTGGTTTCAGAGGGGTGTAGGTTTAGAGCATGAGGAACAGTGTTTAGGTTACAGAGTGGTCTGGTTTCAGAGGGGTGTAGGTTTAGAGCATGAGGAACAGTGTTTAGGTTACAGAGCGGTCTGGTTTTAGAGGGGTGTAGGTTTAGAGAATGAGGAACAGTGTTTAGGTTACAGAGCGGTCTGGTTTTAGAGGGGTGTAGGTTTAGAGCATGAGGAACAGTGTTTAGGTTACAGAGTGGTCTGGTTTCAGAGCGGTGTAGGTTTAGAGCATGAGGAACAGTGTTTAGGTTACAGAGTGGTCTGGTTTCAGAGCGGTGTAGGTTTAGAGCATGAGGAACAGTGTTTAGGTTACAGAGCGGTCTGGTTTCAGAGCGGTGTAGGTTTAGAGCATGAGGAACAGTGTTTAGGTTACAGAGTGGTCTGGTTTCAGAGGGGTGTAGGTTTAGAGCATGAGGAACAGTGTTTAGGTTACAGAGCGGTCTGGTTTTAGAGGGGTGTAGGTTTAGAGAATGAGGAACAGTGTTTAGGTTACAGAGCGGTCTGGTTTTAGAGGGGTGTAGGTTTAGAGCATGAGGAACAGTGTTTGTTTAGGTTACAGAGTGGTCTGGTTTAAAGTAGTTCATGTGGTTTAGTAAACGTCAGAGTTGAGGACGAGGGACTGAAGCACTGGAGGCTCTGCTGTGGAACAAAAGAGGTGAACTGGATCTGTGAGTCCATGTGAGCTGAACTTCAGACTTCATATCAACTCATATTAAAGTGATCTCATAAAACAAACTTTAAAATGAAAACTTTTAATCACAAATCATGTTTCACATCAGTGTGTGTGTGTGTGTGTGTGTGTGTGTGTGTGTGTGTGTGTGTGTGTGTGTGTGTGTGTGTGTGTGTGTGTGTGTGTGTATAGCTTGACAGCACCCCGCTTCATGTCTCTGTGAGGACCGGACATCAAGATTGTGTCGAACATCTGATTCAATGTGGAGCTGAAATTAATACACAGGACAGAGTGTGTTTTCTCTCTCTCATCATTATCAATACTTTATTGTTGTTTACTTGTTAAAGCAATTTTTATTAAGGAGTATCTCATCACAGCAACCCACTCTCTCGGTGTGTGTGTGTGTGTGTGTGTGTGTGTGTGTGTGTGTGTGTGTGTGTGTGTGTGTGTGTGTGTGTGTGTGTGTGTGTGTCTTTCAGGAAGGTGACTCTCCTCTTCATGATGCTGTTCGTCTTAATAGATGTAAAATTGTTCAGCTGTTGTTGGAGCACGGAGCAGACACTCGCATCACCAACCAGGTATACACACACACACATATATATATATATATATATATATATATATATATATATATATATATATATATATATATAGGCCTATACATGTACATACACTATGTATATACACACATATATATATATATGAAAAAACAGAAGCTAAGTGGGAGCTCACGAGAAACACACCTCATTCCATAGCCGGCAAACCCCGCCCTCTCTATAAGGTCTTTATAAAGAGGATGTTAGTGATAGAGGAGTGACGGACTTTAAACCCTTTAAGAGAGAGACATCCTCCTTTATGCCGTCCATCCATCAGCTCAGCAGTTTGGTTTATTTCAAAGAAAAGATAATAAAATATCAGATTATTTAATTTGATCACCTTCAAACGAAGATGTTTTTAATGTGTCCCTCTCTTTGTCTCTGTTAGGACGGCTGCTGTCCCATGGACGGGGTGCTGGAGTGGCAGAATGAAACAAAGTCTCTTCTGAGCGACCAGAAAAGGAAGTGAAGACTCATTTGTTCTTCATCTCTGGGTGAAACAGAAACACGTCGATATATTACAGATATAAATACAGATATCTGTTGTATACATGTTGAAGTTATATATCTGTGTTCATGGATAAAGCTCAATAAATCTGAACAGGTCAAGTTCTTTTGATTCAGAATTTCATTCTCAAAGGTAAACATTCATACATTATTATTATTATTATTATATATGTATGTATTATATATTATTAAAGTCAACATACTCATCTATTTGGTTTGAATTTTGAGGGTTTTGGCTCATAGCTCATGAGAATCAGAAATTATAATATTTCCTCAGATCAATAAAAAAAAGGATTTAAAATAAACTTCACCTTCAAACCAATAATATCAGTGAAGCTCCGGTGATGCTGAAGCTCCGGTGATGCTGAAGCTCCGGTGATGCTGAAGCTCCGGTGATGCTGAAGCTCAGGTGATGCTGAAGCTCAGATGATGCTGAAGCTCCGGTGATGCTGAAGCTCCGGTGATGCTGAAGCTCCGGTGATGCTGAAGCTCAGATGATGCTGAAGCTCCGGTGATGCTGAAGCTCCGGTGATGCTGAAGCTCCGGTGATGCTGAAGCTCCGGTGATGCTGAAGCTCCGGTGATGCTGAAGCTCCGGTGATGCTGAAGCTCCGGTGATGCTGAAGCTCAGGTGATGCTGAAGCTCAGGTGATGCTGAAGCTCAGATGATGCTGAAGATTAGGTGATGCTGAGGTGTGCGTGGTGGCTCTTGATGCTCTGACTCCAGACTCAGCTGGACTCAGTGATAAAGGATATTTATACAGTTTGAACAGATTCAAAATCTGAGTGAAAGTTAAATTTTAACAAGAATATTTACCAACCTTTAAAAAGTAGATTTAATATTTACCAACCTTTAAAGAGTAGATTTAATATTTACCAACCTTTAAAAAGTAGATTTAATATTTACCAACCTTTAAAGAGTAGATTTAAAGGGGACATATCACGCTTTTTTCATCAATATATATTGGTCTAAGAGGTCCCAAAAACATGTAATTAAAGTTTATGCTCAAAAAAACACTTTGAAATCAGATTTTGGCATGCCTGAAAAGTCCTTTTCTTCATTCCTCATCAGAACACTCTGTTTTCCCTCTGACCACGCCCCCTCCGGAAGTGGATGTGCCTCGGCTCTCCAGCACGTTGATCTAATGTTTACATGTTGGCTGAATATACACGGCTGCTCAGAGATCACGTTACTTCAACCCTCTGAATCTGATCCTGACGGAGAGGCGCCTGTAGCAGGACCTTTCTGAAGGATTGGTCATAGATTTAGTGTTTCTTGTTGTTTTATTTATCAGTATGTAGACGTGTGTCTTGGTACACAGCTACGAACATGTAGCTATGCTAACTAGCGCTAGCACTTATCCATGATAAATAAAAATCATCCACTAGATCTTCAAATCTGCAGACGTGGGGAGTAAAACCGACCTCTGCCAGAAAGGCAGCAGGACCTTTTATGAAGGATTGGTCACAGATTTAGTGTTTCTTGTTGTTTTATTTGTCAGTATGTCGACGTGTGTGTTGGTACACAGCTACAGCTACAGCTACAGCTACAGCTACAGCCACAGCTACAGCTACAGCTACAGCTACAGCTACGAACATATAGCTATGTAGCTATGCTAACTAGCGCTAGCACTTATCCATGACAAATAAAAATCATCCACTAGATCTTCAAATCTGCAGACGTGGGGAGTAAAACCGACCTTTGTGTTTATTAAGACAGCCTACAACTAGCATGCCTCCCTCCTAAGCTCCTTGTTAGCACACATTTGTGCAGGTAATGAAAAACGGGGGAGGGATTCAGTATTATTTTATACAGTCTATGGGCTGAACAAGCTCCGAGCTCTGACTCCGTGACAGACCGGATATTGTTGTTACGTAACAAAAACACGGAAGTCTGAAACGGCTCGTTTCACACACATTTACAGAAAGGTGTAGAAATCAAAACAGGGGCAGAATGGATTTTTTTCATTCTCGGGGGGTTTGTAGACAGGGACACATATTTCAGGTAAAGAACCATTAAAAAGTCAATTTTGCATGATATGTCACCTTTAATATTTACCAACCTTTAAAGAGTAGATTAAATATTTACCAACCTTTAAAGAGTAGATTTAATATTTACCAACCTTTAAAAAGTAGATTTAATATTTACCAACCTTTAAAAAGTAGATTTAATATTTACCAACCTTTAAAGAGTAGATTTAATATTTACCAACCTTTAAAAGTTAGAACATCTCACTGAGAGAAACTTTCAGATTACGACTGAAGAGCCAGAGAACATTTAAATAAAAAAGAAAAAACTCAGCAGCAGAAAAATATTTATTTATTCTATTCAGAACATTTCAGTCCTGAAACACCCGAGTCAACCTGGATTAACCCTGAAACACCCGAGTCAGCCTGGATTAACTCTGAAACACCCGAGTCAACCTGGATTAACCCTGAAACACCCGAGTCAACCTGGATTAACCCTGAAACACCCGAGTCAACCTGGATTAACCCTGAAACACCCGAGTCAGCCTGGATTAACTCTGAAACACCCGAGTCAACCTGGATTAACCCTGAAACACCCGAGTCAACCTGGATTAACCCTGAAACACCCGAGTCAACCTGGATTAACCCTGAAACACCCGAGTCAGCCTGGATTAACCCTGAAACACCCGAGTCAGCCTGGATTAACCCTGAAACACCCGAGTCAACCTGGATTAACCCTGAAACACCCGAGTCAACCTGGATTAACCCTGAAACACCCGAGTCAACCTGGATTAACCCTGAAACACCCGAGTCAACCTGGATTAACCCTGAAACACCCGAGTCAGACTGGATTAACCCTAACACCCGAGTCAGCCTGGATTAACCCTGAAACACCCGAGTCAACCTGGATTAACCCTGAAACACCAGAGTCAGCCTGGATTAACCCTGAAACACCCGAGTCAACCTGGATTAACCCTGAAACACCCGAGTCAGCCTGGATTAACCCTGAAACACCCGAGTCAGCCTGGATTAACCCTGAAACACCCGAATCAACCTGGATTAACCCTGAAACACCCGAGTCAGCCTGGATTAACCCTGAAACACCCGAGTCAACCTGGATTAACCCTGAAACACCCGAGTCAACCTGGATTAACTCTGAAACACCCGAGTCAACCTGGATTAACCCTGAAACACCCGAGTCAGCCTGGATTAACCCTGAAACACCCGAGTCAGACTGGATTAACCCTAACACCCGAGTCAGCCTGGATTAACCCTGAAACACCCGAGTCAACCTGGATTAACCCTGAAACACCCGAGTCAGCCTGGATTAACCCTGAAACACCAGAGTCAGCCTGGATTAACCCTGAAACACCCGAGTCAGCCTGGATTAACTCTGAAACACCAGAGTCAGCCTGGATTAACCCTGAAACACCCGAATCAACCTGGATTAACCCTGAAACACCCGAGTCAGCCTGGATTAACCCTGAAACACCCGAGTCAGCCTGGATTAACTCTGAAACACCCGAGTCAGCCTGGATTAACTCTGAAACACCCGAGTCAGACTGGATTAACTCTGAAACACCAGAGTCAGCCTGGATTAACTCTGAAACACCCGAGTCAGACTGGATTAACCCTGAAACACCCGAGTCAGCCTGGATTAACTCTGAAACACCCGAGTCAGACTGGATTAACCCTGAAACACCCGAGTCAGCCTGGATTAACCCTGAAACACCCGAGTCAGCCTGGATTAACTCTGAAACACCAGAGTCAGCCTGGATTAACCCTGAAACACCCGAGTCAGACTGGATTAACTCTGAAACACCAGAGTCAGACTGGATTAACTCTGAAACACCAGAGTCAGCCTGGATTAACTCTGAAACACCAGAGTCAGCCTGGATTAACCCTGAAACACCCGAGTCAGCCCGGATTAACTCTGAAACACCAGAGTCAGCCCGGATTAACCCTAACACCAGAGTCAGCCTGGATTAACCCTGAAACACCCGAGTCAGCCTGGATTAACCCTGAAACACCCGAGTCAGCCTGGATTAACCCTAACACCCGAGTCAGCCTGGATTAACCCTGAAACACCCGAGTCAACCTGGATTAACCCTGAAACACCAGAGTCAGCCTGGATTAACCCTGAAACACCCGGGTCAACCTGGATTAACTCTGAAACACCCGAGTCAGCCCGGATTAACTCTGAAACACCAGAGTCAGCCCGGATTAACCCTAACACCAGAGTCAGCCTGGATTAACCCTGAAACACCCGAGTCAGCCTGGATTAACCCTGAAACACCCGAGTCAGCCTTGGAGTGTAGTCATTGCTTGGATCAGGATCAGCTCGGTGACGTGAAGAACCTTCTCCCTGGTTCTTCTCGACTAAAGATCAAAACAAATTTAAGTCAAAACCTTCATTCTTCAAGTCTTAATTACCCATCATGCAAAGCAACAAGCTGTGAAAATGAGGAAACACAGACTGATTACTTTTTCAGATCTTTGATGAGGGTACTGAGCCTGATCTGTAGGGGGTCTTACCTGCTGGTGGGAATGTTGGGGGGATTCCTGATCCGACCTCTCAGAGATCCATAACTGGGAGTTTTATTGTAAGTGTTCAACTCTGGAGACGTCAAGGGTTTAAACAACCGTCCTGGAACCCCCCCAAAAAACAGCAACATTTACCCTTCAATGGTCCTCTGACTTAATAAACATAAATACAGACGTTCTCCAGAGAACCATACTGATCCAAATACTTTGAAGAGCCTAATGATTCTCTGAATTCTTGAGAACAGGAAATGATGTTGCAGGAGCTGCTTATTTATATGCTGATGAAGAGTGATGCATGAATGTGTTGTTTTTTAACGCCAGAGAAAAACCATCAGAGCACCGCTCTGATCAGTGACATCACCTCCAGGCTCTAAACTCACCGGGTCCGATGTCCTGACTCTGAGTCCCAGAGGATGAAGACGAAATCTTATCCCAGTGAACAGAGAGGATACGTCTCCAGTAAGCTTCAGGGAGCGACAACAAGCGACAAATCACCTGAGACACAAGAACATGAAGACAGACATCACAAAGAACCAAAGGCTATCACACATTAGGACTCAACATTAAAACACTAAAGCTCTGCATCCAACAGGAAGAAACAAACAAACAAACAAACAGAGACCACAAGAACATGAAGACAGACATCACAAAGAACCAAAGGCTATCACACATTAGGACTCAACATTAAAACACTAAAGCTCTGCATCCAACAGGAAGAAACAAACAAACAAACAAACAAACAGAGACCACAAGAACATGAAGACAGACATCACAAAGAACCAAAGGCTATCACACATTAGGACTCAACATTAAAACACTAAAGCTCTGCATCCAACAGGAAGAAACAAACAAACAAACAAACAAACAAGAGAATAAATAAAGAGTTCTTAAGACAATCTGATCCAGTTCTTTAAAGTCCAAAACCTTGGGCTGGGTGTTGGTATCTCTCATGATGGTTGTTGGAGATGGCTCAGACATCCTGTGTCCCACTATTGTCGGTCCAAAAACACGGGCTAAATTATTCTGATCCATCTGACACCGAGGACTCCTCATCACCCTGAAACAGAAGGAACAGGGACACAGGTGGAACCAGAACCTGAACCTCATCTGGGTTTTTTATAGATGCTGTGGACGGGAATTTCTCCATGGGGAGACAGACAAAAACACAGAGAACAAACATGAAACAACCAGACACAAAGAGACAAGACACAAAGAGACAAGACACAGAGAGACAAGACACAAAGAGACAGCATCTAAAGAGACAAGACACAAAGAGAAAAGACACAAAGAGACAAGACACAGAGACAAGACAAAGAGACAGCATCTAAAGAGACAAGACACAAAAAGAAAAGACACAAAGAGACAAGACACAAAGAGACAGCATCTAAAGAGACAAGACACAAAGAGACAAGACAAAAAGAGACAGCATCTAAAGAGACAAGACTCAAAGAGACAAGACACAAAGAGACAAGACACAAAGAGACAAGACACAAAGAGACAAGACACAAATAGACAAGACAGAGACAGCATCTAAAGAGACAAGACACAAAGAGGCAAGACACAAAGGGATGAGACACAAAGAGACAGCATCTAAAGAGACAAGACACAAAGGGACGAGACACAAAGGGACGAGACACAAAGAGACAGCATCTAAAGAGACAAGACACAAAGAGACAAGACACAAAGAGACAGCATCTAAAGAAGCACTGACAAACGGAGACACGGTTTGTGTTCAGCAGAAGGGGATCATCAGAGTCGGGTTCAGAGACCTGAGATCAGGTCTTACTTGTGTAAGTGTAGCATGATGTAGGCCAGGGTGTCCCTGTTGGCCCTCGGCAGCTCTGCTATGGCCTGATACATGACGGCTGTGCTGTTATCTTCATCAGTCAGCTCTGGCACACAAACAAAGATCCATTAGAACCGATAACAGAACCAACATCTTTAACGGTTCCAGATCACAGAGAGGTTAGAGAACCCAACATTAATTGGTCTCTTAGTCCTTCACACCTGAAGCCTCCATGAAGGTTCTGTGCAGTCTGAAAGTGATCAGAGGTTCCTTCAGTTTCCTCAGAAAGTCCTTCAGGAGACCACAGAGCACATGAATGTCAGAGACCTTGCTGAGCATGAGCGGAGCTTTCCCCTGAATGAATCTGTCTCTGAGCTCCTTCACCAGACGTTCCCCTCCGGGAACTCGGTACAGCCCTCTCTGCAGAACATCAGAAGAACAACAGAACATCAACAGAACATCAGGAAGACGATGACAGAACATCAGTAAACAAAGAGAACATCAACAGAACATCTGTAAACAAGAGAACATCAACAGAACATCAGTAAACAAGAGATCATCAACAGAACATCAGTAAACAAAGAGAACATCAACAGAACATCTGTAAACAAGAGAACATCAACAGAACATCAGTAAACAAGAGATCATCAACAGAACATCAGTAAACAAGAGAACATCAACAGAACATCAGTAAACAAGAGAACATCAATGGAACATCAGTAAACAAGAGAACATCAACAGAACATCAGTAAACAAGAGATCATCAACAGAACATCAGTAAACAAGAGATCATCAACAGAACATCAGTAAACAAGAGAACATCAACAGAACATCAGTAAACAAAGAGAACATCAACAGAACATCTGTAAACAAGAGAACATCAACAGAACATCAGTAAACAAGAGATCATCAACAGAACATCAGTAAACAAGAGAACATCAACAGAACATCAGTAAACAAGAGAACATCAATGGAACATCAGTAAACAAGAGAACATCAACAGAACATCAGAAGAAGAAGAGAACATCAACAGAACATCAGTAAACAAGAAAACATCAACAGAACATCAGAAGAAGAAGAGAACATCAACGGAACATCAGTAAACAAGAGAACATCAACAGAACATCAGTAAACAAGAGAACATCAACAGAACATCAGGAAACAAGAGAACATCAATGGAACATCAGTAAACAAGAGAACATCAATGGAACATCAGTAAACAAGAGAACATCAACAGAACATCAGTAAACAAGAGAACATCAACAGAACATCAGTAAACAAGAGAATATCAACAGAACATCAACAGAACATCAGTAACAAGAGAACGTCAATGGAACATCTGTAAACAAGAGAACATCAACAGAACATAAGTAAACAAGAGAACATCAATGGAACATCAGTAAACAAGAGAATATCAACAGAACATCAACAGAACATCAGTAACAAGAGAACGTCAATGGAACATCTGTAAACAAACAAGAGAACATCAACAGAACATCAGTAAACAAGAGATCAACAGAAAATCTGTAAACAAGAGAACATCAACAGAACATCAGTAAACAAACAAGAGAACATCAACAGAACATCAGTAAACAAGAGAACATCAACGGAACATCAGTAAACAAGAGATCATCAACAGAACATCAGTAAACAAGAGAACATCAACAGAACATCAGTAAACAAGAGAACATCAACAGAACATCTGTAAACAAGAGATCAACAGAACATCAGTAAACAAGAGAACATCAACAGAACATCAGTTAACAAACAGGAGATCATCAACAGAACATCAGTAAACAAACAAGAGAACATCAACAGAACATCTGTAAACAAGAGAACATCAACAGAAAATCTGTAAAGAGAACATCAACAGAACATCCGAAGAAGAGAACATCAACAGAACATCAGTAAACAAACAAGAGAACATCAACAGAACATCTGTAAACAAGAGATCATCAACAGAACATCAGTAAACAAGAGATCATCAACAGAACATCAGTAAACAAGAGAACATCAACAGAACATCAGTAAACAAACAAGAGAACATCAACAGAACATCAGTAAACAAGAGATCATCAACAGAACATCAGTAAACAAGAGAACAAGAGATCATCAACAGAACATCAGTAAACAAGAGATCATCAACAGAACATCAGTAAACAAACAAGAGAACATCAACAGAACATCAGTAAACAAGAGATCATCAACAGAACATCAGTAAACAAACAAGAGAACATCAACAGAACATCTGTAAACAAGAGAACATCAACAGAACATCTGTAAACAAACAAGATAACATCAACAGAACATCAGAAGAAGAGAACATCAACAGAACATCAGTAAACAAACAAGAGAACATCAACAGAACATCAGTAAACAAACAAGAGAACATCAACAGAACATCAGTAAACAAGAGAACATCAACAGAACATCAGTAAACAAGAGAACATCAACAGAACATCAGTAAACAAACAAGAAAACATCAACAGAACATCAGTAAACAAGAGAACATCAACAGAACATCTGTAAACAAACGAGAACATCAACAGAACATCAGTAAACAAACAAGAGAACATCAACAGAACATCAGTAAACAAACAAGAGAACATCAACAGAACATCAGTAAACAAGAGAACATCAACAGAACATCAGAAGAAGAGAACATCAACAGAACATCAGTAAACAAACAAGAGAACATCAACAGAACATCAGTAAACAAACAAGAGAACATCAACAGAACATCAGTAAACAAACAAGAGAACATCAACAGAACATCAGTAAACAAGAGAACATTAACAGAACATCAGAAGAAGAGAACATCAACAGAACATCAGTAAACAAACAAGAAAACATCAACAGAACATCAGTAAACAAGAGAACATCAACAGAACATCAATTAACAAACAAGAGAACATCAACAGAACATCAGTAAACAAACAAGAGAACATCAACAGAACATCAGTAAACAAACGAGAACATCAACAGAACATCAGTAAACAAACAAGAAAACATCAACAGAACATCAGTAAACAAGAGAACATCAACAGAACATCAGTAAACAAGAGAACATCAACAGAACATCAGTAAACAAGAGAACATCAACAGAACATCAGTAAACAAGAGAACATCAACAGAACATCAGCAAACAATCAACAGAACATGTTATGTCGTTCTGCTCATGTTCTGTTGCTGTTCTCTTGTTTGATTGAGGATCCTGAAGAACATCATCAGACCATCAGGAGAACATTGTCAGAACTGGAGCAGCAGGAACCCTAAGATCCTACATGGTCCCCCTCTGGTCTTCCTCATTCTGAAACTTAAACGTTGCCTCAGAGATCGATACCTTGGACGGATCAGCTGATTCACGGTTCTGTTCAGAGGAGGAACGCAGCGAGGACGTGGATTAGCTCCTCCCACTTAGTGCTGGCTGAACATTACTGCTTCACACAGCAGGAACTCCAGAACCCATGTTCAGATGGTCAGATCTAACTGGAGGGAAAGTCTAGGATTTCAAAGCAGGACCAGCTCACCTCCTCTAGGCCCCGCCTCTCGATCTCAGCCACACACTCCACCACCAGCTGAGGAACTCGGGGATGGTCCACTGGAGCAAAATCCTCCAACAAGTTCTGTAGAGGGAAAACCAGTTAGCGTAAAATCTGACAGATGCTAACATGCTAACAGCTAACAGCTATGAGGGAACTGGAACCTTCCATAGAGCCTTTACAGCATGTTGATGTTAAAATGTTGACCTGATTTTTTTGGGTACATTTGCTGATAGTAAAGTGAGAGATGTGTTCCCTTCTTCATTCCAGGGATGTTGTTTTCCATCTGAGATTTTACGGGTAATATTTGTTTCAGTAAATAACATTGATGTCAGTCCTCTGACTAGTCTGTGGGAGTATCTGATCAGAGTCACTCTCTCTCAGGTACCTGTTGAGCTGAACCTCCTGATGTAGCAGCGACCAAACAACCATCCAGACATTTTTGTTTGCACTCTGGATGAGCGACAGTGCGGCAGTTTCTGCACTTCACCGCCATCTTTCCAAAACGAATCCTCTTTCCACACGGGGAGCAGGTCTCAGGTCGGATCACCTGCAGAGAGGAACATCATTCCACTGAGAGGACATCTGCTGACTCATGATCCTAACAGTAACAAAGTGCATTTACTTTAGTGTCTGTTCTATTTCCACTACATTTCTATCAAGGCTCTACTAACTACTTACCGAAGTCAGCCGAGGATTTATTTACTGTGAATCTTAAAACCTGTCAGAGAACCGTCGACCTAAAGTCCTTTAATAAACACTCCTTACAGCCAAACACCGCCCTGCACCAGCAGTCAGCTGGTTCAGCAGTTTACACACAGACAGACAGACAGACAGACAGACAGACAGACAGACAGACAGACAGACAGACAGACAGACACGCACACGCACACACACACATTCATTGGAAGAACTGGTTTTAAATAGAGGGAACTGTCCCCAGACCAGCTGAGCGCCCCCTGATTCATTATCTGACAGGTGTATGACTCGGTGTTCTCGGTGTTCTTCGTTAGCTGAGGCCCTCTGGTTTTAAAGCCGTTCAATGGTCGATGTTCAGATTCATTTATTTCGGGTGTTACCGTTTTAGACAGGAAGATGTGTCTGCTGGTTTTCTCTGCTCTGGAGATGTACGATGGTCCAGCTGTTGATCTGTTCTCTGTACGGGTTTCGGTTTCAGTCTCAGCCGTCGTCTCATCAGCAGGAAACCACACAGAGGTTTGGTCTGAGGAACAGACAGAGGTTTGGAGATTTTAAAGAACTTCAGATCCAAACGAGGGAGATGTTCTGATTCAAGGAACTCTGATTGGCTGCTTGCATTTCCAAAAGTTATGATGTGAAAATCAGCAACTCAGTGTTACTGATGAAAGATGGAGACTTTACTCAAAGCTCTTACAGATTAATCCTGACCAAAGGAAAGTTTCACTCCTTTAAATTTCCCCTCATCAGACTTCTTTAGAACCAGAATAACTAAAGATTCAAACATCAGACGGAAGCTTCAGCAGAGACCATCAGACCGCATTCGGTCCAGACTTTGGTCCAGACTTTGGTCCAGACTTTGGTCCAGACTTTGGTCCAGACTTTGGTCCAGACTTTGGTCCAGACACAGAAAGTGACGGTAAATAAGAGGATTCCAATGTTCCGGAATATTTAAAAAGCAGATTCAGAAAATAAAGGGAAATAAACAACACCTCCTCCGAGAGAGAGCGCACACTCCTGGGTGACAGTCCTGGTCGGGTCCTCGACGTTCTCTTGTGGGATTCTCAGAACCATGTGGATCTGACCTCCAGCCTCCAGAGCGGTCGCAGATGCTGTGAGGATGTTCAGCTCCTCCTGAGTCACAAACAAACTCAGCCTTCATTTCTACTCAGATTACAGTTCTCTCTGAATGTTCTCAAACCTCTGCAGGACTGTTTTAGTTTTCAGGGAACATCAGTCTGTTCTGCTGATGTTTATTAAGTCATTACAAATCCTTCTCATTGAAAGGGTCCAAGTCTGGGCGGAGCATCAATCTATGAACTCCGCCCACTAAGGGGAAAACCAATCAGAGCACAGAACGCAGAGGAGTTTCAGCGTGAGTCCGAGTCAACAGTTTGATGGTCTGTGTCTGGATCTCTTTCAGTTTTGTGATTTAAACTTTGTTCTCCAGTTTGTCAATAGATCATCAACACAGCATGTTTCCTCAGATCAACATGTGTTTGCCTTCTCCACAGGTTTCCTCAGATCAACATGTGTTTACCTTCTCCACATGTTTCCTCAGATCAACATGTGTTTACCTTCTCCACATGTTTCCTCAGAACAACATGTGTTTACCTTCTCCACATGTTTCCTCAGATCAACATGTGTTTACCTTCTCCACATGTTTCCTCAGATCAACATGTGTTTACCTTCTCCACAGGTTTCCTCAGAACAACATGTGTTTACCTTCTCCACAGGTTTCCTCAGATCAACATGTGTTTACCTTCTCCACAGGTTTCCTCAGATCAACATGTGTTTACCTTCTCCACAGTTTCCTCAGATCAACATGTGTTTACCTTCTCCACATGTTTCCTCAGATCAACATGTGTTTACCTTCTCCACATGTTTCCTCAGATCAACATGTGTTTACCTTCTCCACAGGTTTCCTCAGAACAACATGTGTTTACCTTCTCCACAGGTTTCCTCAGATCAACATGTGTTTACCTTCTCCACATGTTTCCTCAGATCAACATGTGTTTACCTTCTCCACAGGTTTCCTCAGATCAACATGTGTTTACCTTCTCCACATGTTTCCTCAGAACAACATGTGTTTACCTTCTCCACAGGTTTCCTCTCCAGCAGATCAACATGTGTTTACCTTCTCCACAGGTTTCCTCTCCAGCAGATCAACATGTGTTTACCTTCTCCACAGGTTTCCTCTCCAGCAGATCAACATGTGTTTACCTTCTCCACAGGTTTCCTCTCCAGCAGATCAACAGGAGTGTTCCCACTACGTCCTCGTTTCACGGCTGGAACGCAAAGAGACGGACCCATGGAAGAGCGCTGCAGAGAAACACAAACACAAAGGATGAACAGGTGAAAGGATGAACAGGTAGAAGGATGAACAGGTGAAAGGATGAACAGGTAGAAGGATGAACAGGTAGAAGGATGAACAGGTGAAAGAATGAACAGGTAGAAGGATGAAGAGGTAGAAGGATGAACAGGTAGAAGGATGAACAGGTAGAAGGATGAAGAGGTAGAAGGATGAAGAGGTAGAAGGATGAACAGGTAGAAGGATGAACAGGTAGAAGGGTGAACAGGCAGAAGGATGAACAGGTAGAAGGATGAACAGGTGAAAGGATGAACAGGTAGAAGGGTGGACAGGTGAAAGGATGAACAGGTGAAAGGATGAACAGGTAGAAGGATGAAGAGGTAGAAGGATGAAGAGGTAGAAGGATGAACAGGTAGAAGGATGAACAGGTAGAAGGATGAACAGGTAGAAGGATGAACAGGTGGAAGGATGAACAGGTGGAAGGATGAACAGGTAGAAGGATGAACAGGTAGAAGGATGAACAGGTGAAAGGATGAACAGGTAGAAGGATGAACAGATAGAAGGATGAACAGGTAGAAGGATGAACAGGTGGAAGGATGAACAGGTAGAAGGATGAACAGGTGGAAGGATGAACAGGTAGAAGGATGAACAGGTGAAAAGATGAACAGGTAGAAGGATGAACAGGTAGAAGGATGAACAGGTAGAAGGATGAAGAGGTAGAAGGATGAACAGGTAGAAGGATGAACAGGTAGAAGGATGAACAGGTGGAAGGATGAACAGGTAGAAGGATGAACAGGT
The DNA here is from genome assembly GCF_009762535.1 of Notolabrus celidotus. Classification (NCBI taxonomy): domain Eukaryota; kingdom Metazoa; phylum Chordata; class Actinopteri; order Labriformes; family Labridae; genus Notolabrus; species Notolabrus celidotus. The sequence goes on along the minus strand of NC_048273.1, from coordinate 23,281 downwards.
AGAAGGATGAACAGGTGAAGGGATGAACAGGTGAAAGGATGAACAGGTAGAAGGATGAACAGGTAGAAGGATGAACAGGTGAAGGGATGAACAGGTGAAAGGATGAACAGGTAGAAGGATGAACAGGTAGAAGGATGAACAGGTGAAGGGATGAACAGGTAGAAGGATGAACAGGTGAAAGGATGAACAGGTAGAAGGATGAACAGGTAGAAGGATGAACAGGTAGAAGGATGAACAGGTGAAGGGATGAACAGGTGAAAGGATGAACAGGTAGAAGGATGAACAGGTAGAAGGATGAACAGGTAGAAGGATGAACAGGTAGAAGGATGAACAGGTAGAAGGATGAACAGGTAGAAGGATGAATGGGTGAAAGGATGAACAGGTAGAAGGATGAACAGGTAAAAGGATGAAGAGGTAGAAGGATGAACAGGTAGAAGGATGAACAGGTAGAAGGATGAAGAGGTAGAAGGATGAACAGGTGAAAGGATGAACAGGTAGAAGGATGAACAGGTAGAAGGATGAACAGGTAGAAGGATGAACAGGTAGAAGGATGAACAGGTAGAAGGATGAACAGGTGAACAGGAAAAAGTTTAAACTCGGACTCACTCGTTTCTCTCGGACTCGGGATCTCAGAGGTTTTATAACCGTTGTGTCGAGATCCTGCAACAAAATAAATTCCAAATATTTCATCATTCCTGAAAATACTGATTAAAGAGAAACGTTCTCACAGAACAACAAGAACACTATCACACAGTTCAACCAGCAGAACCTCTGGAACAACCTTTTCACTTGATCACAAGTACTGTCAGTGAGAAGGCTGTTACAGTGTTCTCATAGAACATGTAACAAACACGTGTTCTCATAGAACATGTAACAAACACGTGTTCTCATACAACATGTAACAAACACGTGTTCTCATAGAACATGTAACAAACACGTGTTCTCATAGAACATGTTACAAACACGTGTTCTCATAGAACATGTAACAAACACGTGTTCTCATAGAACATGTAACAAACACGTGTTCTCATAGAACATGTTACAAACACGTGTTCTCATAGAACATGTAACAAACACGTGTTCTCATAGAACATGTAACAAACACGTATTCTCATAGAACATGTTACAAACACGTGTTCTCATAGAACATGTTACAAACACGTGTTCTCATAGAACATGTAACAAACGCGTGTTCTCATAGAACATGTTACAAACACGTGTTCTCATAGAACATGTAACAAACACGTGTTCTCATAGAACATGTTACAAACATGTGTTCTCATAGAACATGTAACAAACACGTGTTCTCATAGAACATGTAACAAACATGTGTTCTCATAGAACATGTTACAAACACGTGTTCTCATAGAACATGTAACAAACACGTGTTCTCATAGAACATGTAACAAACACGTGTTCTCATAGAACATGTAACAAACACGTGTTCTCATAGAACATGTAACAAACACGTGTTCTCATAGAACATGTTACAAACACGTGTTCTCATAGAACATGTTACAAACACGTGTTCTCATAGAACATGTAACAAACATGTGTTCTCATAGAACATGTAACAAACACGTGTTCTCATAGAACATGTAACAAACACGTGTTCTCATAGAACATGTAACAAACACGTGTTCTCATAGAACATGTAACAAACACGTGTTCTCATAGAACATGTTACAAACACGTGTTCTCATAGAACATGTAACAAACACGTGTTCTCATAGAACATGTAACAAACATGTGTTCTCATAGAACATGTAACAAACACGTGTTCTCATAGAACATGTTACAAACACGTGTTCTCATAGAACATGTTACAAACACGTGTTCTCATAGAACATGTTACAAACACGTGTTCTCATAGAACATGTAACAAACATGTGTTCTCATAGAACATGTAACAAACACGTGTTCTCATAGAACATGTAACAAACACGTGTTCTCATAGAACATGTAACAAACACGTGTTCTCATAGAACATGTAACAAACACGTGTTCTCATAGAACATGTTTATTTTATGTGGATTTGTGAACGTACCACGTCATCATCTGTGCGGTCGTAGCTGATGTCAGAATGAGACAGGAAGGAGGACTCGTCGATCACAGATAACCTGGAAGAACAGAGTCAGGGTTTATTTTAACTCAGGTTTTAAAATTATTCAACAATTTTTAAAAGATTTCTTTTTAACCAGTCCAAGTTCTCCCCCAAATGCAGGCTGGTCCTATCAGCTGAAGGTTCTGGGGCCTCGAGTGTAAACAGACTGAAGTGTTGAGTTCATGCAGGCGGCAGGATGTATAAAAATGAACGTGATTTGAAAATGTAGGAAGCCTGGCGCAGACTCTAGATGAGCTGTGAAAGTATGCAGGCTCCACCACAAACTGTCCTTTGATCGTGCCAAACTCCAGAGAAATGACAAACATAGGTCCCCCCCCAATCCCAGCCAGCCCAGCCTACGTAATCTGGGAGTCACATTTCACCAAACCTCATCTTCTGACAGCCTCGTCAAACTGTCAGGAAATTAAAATGTTTCAAACCCGGACCTTCAGATGTTAACTATCTTTTCATCTCTCAGCAGGTCCGACCTCAGTCCCCTACAGGCAGCCAGAGAACTAACACGGTCAAACTAAAGGTCTAACATCACCCCCTGTACCTGATCCTCATCACTCCTGTCACTTATTAAAATCAACTTTACTAACATTCCTCTGATGGCAGGAAACTGTGAGACTCCAAAGTTAAATCAAGAGTGGAAGTTAAACCACAGACTCTTAGACACAAAAAATACACAACCTCATATTCAGTCAAGTTATATGAATGTTAATCCAAACCTTCATCCTTATTATGTAAATCTTAAATCCAATATGTGTCTTTAATCTGAATCTTTAATCTGTTATCTGAATCTTTAATCTGTAATCTACTCATTTAATCTGTAATCTGAATCTTTAATCTGTAATCTGAATCTGTAATCTGAATCTTTAATCTGTAATCTACTTATTTAATCTGTAATCTGAATCTTTAATCTGTGATCTGAATCTTTAATCTGTAATCTGAATCTTTAATCTGTAATCTACTTATTTAATCTGTAATCTACTTATTTAATCTGTAATCTGAGTCTTTAATCTGTTATCTGAATCTTTAATCTGTAATCTGAATCTTTAATCTGTGATCTGAATCTTTAATCTGTAATCTATTTATTTAATCTGTAATCTGAATCTTTAATCTGTAATCTGAATCTTTAATCTGTAATCTGAATCTTTAATCTGTAATCTGAATCTTTAATCTGTGATCTGAATCTTTAATCTGTAATCTATTTATTTAATCTGTAATCTGAATCTTTAATCTGTAATCTGAATCTTTAATCTGTAATGTACTCATTTAATCTGTAATCTGAATCTTTAATCTGTAATCTGAATCTGTAATCTGAATCTTTAATCTGTAATCTACTTATTTAATCTGTAATCTGAATCTTTAATCTATAATCTGAATCTTTAATCTGTAATCTACTTATTTAATCTGTAATCTATTTATTTAATCTGTAATCTGAGTCTTTAATCTGTTATCTGAATCTTTAATCTGTAATCTGAATCTTTAATCTGTGATCTGAATCTTTAATCTGTAATCTATTTATTTAATCTGTAATCTGAATCTTTAATCTGTAATCTGAATCTTTAATCTGTAATCTGAATCTTTAATCTATAATCTGAATCTTTAATCTGTTATCTGAATCTTTAATCTGTAATCTACTTATTTAATCTGTAATCTACTTATTTAATCTGTAATCTGAGTCTTTAATCTGTTATCTGAATCTTTAATCTGTAATCTGAATCTTTAATCTGTGATCTGAATCTTTAATCTGTAATCTATTTATTTAATCTGTAATCTGAATCTTTAATCTGTAATCTGAATCTTTAATCTGTAATCTGAATCTTTAATCTGTAATCTACTTATTTAATCTGTAATCTGAATCTTTAATCTGTAATCTGAATCTTTAATCTTTAATCTGAATCTTTAATCTTTAATCTGAATCTTTAATCTGTAATCTGAATCTTTAATCTGTAATCTGAATCTTTAATCTGTAATCTGAATCTTTAATCTGTAATCTGAATCTTTAATCTGTAATCTGAATCTTTAATCTGTAATCTGAATCTTTAATCTGTAATCTGAATCTTTAATCTGTAATCTGGAAGTTTAATCTTAATCTCTCACTCAGATTAACCCTTTATTTACCGTTTGCTGCTGCGATGCAGGGTTGCGTTCCCTCCTTTCTGTTCGAACGTTGCGAGGAGAGATTTCTGCTCGTCGTTCAGCGCAGCGCTCGATCTGCTGTCGTGAACCAGAATGTCGCACATGAGCTGCATCTGCCTCTGCTGGAGGCAAACACAGAAGGAGAAGAAGAAGGAGGAGGAGATGGAGAGGAGGAGGATCTGTCAGCGCCCCCTTTTAGCTGAACATTTCATTGTAATAATTGAACTTCCTGAGTCTGAACTCTGGGGGAGGGGAACATGCTCAGTCTTATAAATGATGGCCTTTTATTTAGAATAGAGGAGAACAGGAACGAGAGGAGAACATTAAAAACATGCTCCTGATATGTTCACCAGCTTTCCTCTTAAATATTCAAACCAATGAAACATCATCAGACACCAAAAACATCCTTCTCTCCTTTCCTTTCTCCCCACCTCCTTCCCTGTCAGCTGCTTTCATTCTTCCTTCCTTCCTTTCCTGATACTGTTTCCTGTGTGTATTTCCTGTGTGTACTTTGTGTACTAACCAGGTACTGGTAGTCTCCCTCCACCTTGTAGCGTTTCTTCATCTCCACGTCGAGCTGGTTTCTGGCGTGTTTCAGTTTGACCTCTAAGGCAGCTTTGGCCACGTCAGACTTCACCAGCAGCTCCTTAAACTTCTTCAGCTCCAGCTCAGCGTGGAGCCATCGTTTCCTCACAGACTCAAAGTTCTTTGCCACCTCCATCACCTCTGAAACAAAATTAATTCATACTGAAAGACACCAAAGACCCCAAAGACACCAAAGACCACCAAAGACCCCAAAGACACCAAAGACCCCCTCTCTACTCCTAAAGCCTCAGGTCCACAGGGCGCGTGGCGTTACGTTACGGCTCGGTCTCGGGACCGTGTCCCTGCGCTGCTCCACCAAAGATACGCTTCAAGTCTATTTTCGATGGAGCCCACGCCCAGCAATATGCACAGAACGACCTGGACAGGAAGTCAGGCTCCAGGATCGGTAACAGGACTTTAAGATGATCTCTGTCTGAAGGTAACAGGACTTTAAGATGATCTCTGTGTCTGAAGGTAACAGGACTTTAAGATGATCTCTGTCTGAAGGTAACAGGACTTTAAGATGATCTCTGTCTGAAGGTAACAGGACTTTAAGATGATCTCTGTCTGAAGGTAACAGGACTTTAAGATGATCTCTGTCTGAAGGTAACAGGACTTTAAGATGATCTCTGTCTGAAGGTAACAGGACTTTAATATGATCTCTGTCTGAAGGTAACAGGACTTTAAGATGATCTCTGTGTCTGAAGGTAACAGGACTTTAAGATGATCTCTGTCTGAAGGTAACAGGACTTTAATATGATCTCTGTGTCTGAAGGTAACAGGACTTTAAGATGATCTCTGTCTGAAGGTAACAGGACTTTAAGATGATCTCTGTGTCTGAAGGTAACAGGACTTTAAGATGATCTCTGTCTGAAGGTAACAGGACTTTAATATGATCTCTGTGTCTGAAGGTAACAGGACTTTAAGATGATCTCTGTGTCTGA
>NC_048273.1:0-12500 GCF_009762535.1 Notolabrus celidotus | reverse complement strand
AGGACACCCTTAATGACTGTTATAAGGTCTGTTAAAGGACACCCTTAATGACTGTTATAAGGTCTGTTAAAGGACACCCTTAATGACTGTTATAAGGTCTGTTAAAGGACACCCTTAATGACTGTTATAAGGTCTGTTAAAGGACACCCTTAATGACTGTTATAAGGTCTGTTAAAGGACACCCTTAATGACTGTTATAAGGTCTGTTAAAGGACACCCTTAATGACTGTTATAAGGTCTGTTAAAGGACACTCTTAATGACTGTTATAAGGTCTGTTAAAGAACACCCTTAATGACTGTTATAAGGTCTGTTAAAGGACACCCTTAATGACTGTTATAAGGTCTGTTAAAGGACACCCTTAATGACTGTTATAAGGTCTGTTAAAGGACACCCTTAATGACTGTTATAAGGTCTGTTAAAGGACACCCTTAATGACTGTTATAAGGACTGTTAAAGGACACTCTTACTGACTGTTATAAGGACTGTTAAAGGACACCCTTAATGACTGTTATAAGGACTGTTAAAGGACACCCTTACTGACTGTTATAAGGTCTGTTAAAGGACACTCTTAATGACTGTTATAAGGTCTGTTAAAGGACACTCTTAATGACTGTTATAAGGACTGTTAAAGGACACTCTTAATGACTGTTATAAGGTCTGTTAAAGGACACTCTTAATGACTGTTATAAGGTCTGTTAAAGGACACCCTTAATGACTGTTATAAGGTCTGTTAAAGGACACTCTTAATGACTGTTATAAGGACTGTTAAAGGACACCCTTAATGACTGTTATAAGGTCTGTTAAAGGACACTCTTAATGACTGTTATAAGGTCTGTTAAAGGACACTCTTAATGACTGTTATAAGGTCTGTTAAAGGACACCCTTAATGACTGTTATAAGGTCTGTTAAAGGACACCCTTAATGACTGTTATAAGGTCTGTTAAAGGACACTCTTAATGACTGTTATAAGGTCTGTTAAAGGACACCCTTAATGACTGTTATAAGGTCTGTTAAAGGACACCCTTAATGACTGTTATAAGGACTGTTAAAGGACACCCTTACTGACTGTTATAAGGTCTGTTAAAGGACACTCTTAATGACTGTTATAAGGACTGTTAAAGGACACCCTTAATGACTGTTATAAGGTCTGTTAAAGGACACCCTTAATGACTGTTATAAGGTCTGTTAAAGGACACCCTTAATGACTGTTATAAGGACTGTTAAAGGACACTCTTAATGACTGTTATAAGGTCTGTTAAAGGACACCCTTAATGACTGTTATAAGGACTGTTAAAGACACCCTTAATGACTGTTTTAAGGTCTGTTAAAGGACACCCTTAATGACTGTTATAAGGTCTGTTAAAGGACACCCTTAATGACTGTTATAAGGTCTGTTAAAGGACACTCTTAATGACTGTTATAAGGTCTGTTAAAGAACACCCTTAATGACTGTTATAAGGTCTGTTAAAGGACACCCTTAATGACTGTTATAAGGTCTGTTAAAGGACACCCTTAATGACTGTTATAAGGTCTGTTAAAGGACACCCTTAATGACTGTTATAAGGTCTGTTAAAGGACACCCTTAATGACTGTTATAAGGACTGTTAAAGGACACTCTTACTGACTGTTATAAGGACTGTTAAAGGACACCCTTAATGACTGTTATAAGGTCTGTTAAAGGACACTCTTAATGACTGTTATAAGGTCTGTTAAAGGACACTCTAAATGACTGTTATAAGGTCTGTTAAAGGACACCCTTAATGACTGTTATAAGGTCTGTTAAAGGACACCCTTAATGACTGTTATAAGGTCTGTTAAAGGACACTCTTAATGACTGTTATAAGGTCTGTTAAAGGACACCCTTAATGACTGTTATAAGGTCTGTTAAAGGACACCCTTAATGACTGTTATAAGGACTGTTAAAGGACACCCTTACTGACTGTTATAAGGTCTGTTAAAGGACACTCTTAATGACTGTTATAAGGACTGTTAAAGGACACCCTTAATGACTGTTATAAGGTCTGTTAAAGGACACCCTTAATGACTGTTATAAGGTCTGTTAAAGGACACCCTTAATGACTGTTATAAGGACTGTTAAAGGACACTCTTAATGACTGTTATAAGGTCTGTTAAAGGACACCCTTAATGACTGTTATAAGGTCTGTTAAAGGACACCCTTACTGACTGTTATAAGGTCTGTTAAAGGACACCCTTAATGACTGTTATAAGGTCTGTTAAAGGACACTCTTAATGACTGTTATAAGGTCTGTTAAAGGACACTCTTAATGACTGTTATAAGGTCTGTTAAAGGACACTCTTAATGACTGTTATAAGGTCTGTTAAAGGACACTCTTAATGACTGTTATAAGGTCTGTTAAAGAACACCCTTAATGACAGTTATAAGGACTGTTAAAGGACACCCTTAATGACTGTTATAAGGTCTGTTAAAGGACACCCTTAATGACTGTTATAAGGTCTGTTAAAGGACACCCTTACTGACTGTTATAAGGTCTGTTAAAGGACACCCTTAATGACTGTTATAAGGTCTGTTAAAGGACACCCTTAATGACTGTTATAAGGTCTGTTAAAGAACACCCTTAATGACTGTTATAAGGTCTGTTAAAGGACACTCTTAATGACTGTTATAAGGTCTGTTAAAGGACACTCTTAATGACTGTTATAAGGTCTGTTAAAGGACACTCTTAATGACTGTTATAAGGTCTGTTAAAGAACACCCTTAATGACAGTTATAAGGACTGTTAAAGGACACCCTTAATGACTGTTATAAGGTCTGTTAAAGGACACCCTTAATGACTGTTATAAGGTCTGTTAAAGGACACCCTTAATGACTGTTATAAGGTCTGTTAAAGGACACTCTTAATGACTGTTATAAGGTCTGTTAAAGGACACTCTTAATGACTGTTATAAGGTCTGTTAAAGAACACCCTTAATGACTGTTATAAGGTCTGTTAAAGGACACTCTTAATGACTGTTATAAGGTCTGTTAAAGGACACTCTTAATGACTGTTATAAGGTCTGTTAAAGGACACCCTTACTGACTATTATAAGGTCTGTTAAAGGACACCCTTACTGACTGTTATAAGGTCTGTTAAAGGACACCCTTACTGACTATTATAAGGTCTGTTAAAGGACACCCTTAATGACTGTTATAAGGTCTGTTAAAGGACACCCTTAATGACTGTTATAAGGACTGTTAAAGGACACTCTTAATGACTGTTATAAGGTCTGTTAAAGGACACCCTTAATGACTGTTATAAGGTCTGTTAAAGGACACCCTTAATGACTGTTATAAGGTCTGTTAAAGGACACCCTTAGTGACTGTTATAAGGTCTGTTAAAGAACACCCTTAATGACTGTTATAAGGACTGTTAAAGGACACCCTTACTGACTGTTATAAGGTCTGTTAAAGGGCACCCTTAATGACTGTTATAAGGTCTGTTAAAGGACACCCTTACTGACTATTATAAGGTCTGTTAAGAACACCCTTAATGACCGTTATAAGGTCTGTTAAAGGACACTCTTAATGACTGTTATAAGGACTGTTAAAGGACACCCTTACTGACTGTTATAAGGACTGTTAAAGGACACCCTTAATGACTGTTATAAGGTCTGTTAAAGGACACCCTTACTGACTATTATAAGGTCTGTTAAAGGACACCCTTACTGACTATTATAAGGTCTGTTAAAGGACACCCTTAATGACTGTTATAAGGACTGTTAAAGGACACCCTTACTGACTGTTATAAGGACTGTTAAAGGACACCCTTAATGACTGTTATAAGGTCTGTTAAAGGACACCCTTACTGACTGTTATAAGGTCTGTTAAAGGACACCCTTACTGACTATTATAAGGTCTGTTAAAGGACACCCTTAATGACTGTTATAAGGTCTGTTAAAGGGCACCCTTAATGACTGTTATAAGGACTGTTAAAGAACACTCTTAATGACCGTTATAAGGTCTGTTAAAGGACACCCTTAATGACTATTATAAGGTCTGTTAAAGAACACCCTTAATGACTGTTATAAGAACTGTTAAAGGACACTCTTACTGACTGTTATAAGAACTGTTAAAGGACACCCTTACTGACTGTTATAAGGACTGTTAAAGGACACCCTTAATGACTATTATAAGGTCTGTTAAAGAACACCCTTAATGACCGTTATAAGGTCTGTTAAAGAACACCCTTAATGACTGTTATAAGGACTGTTAAAGGACACCCTTAATGACTGTTATAAGGTCTGTTAAAGGACACCCTTAATGACTGTTATAAGGTCTGTTAAAGGACACTCTTAATGACTGTTATAAGGTCTGTTAAAGGACACCCTTAATGACTGTTATAAGGTCTGTTAAAGGACACCCTTAATGACTGTTATAAGGACTGTTAAAGACACCCTTAATGACTGTTATAAGGTCTGTTAAAGGACACCCTTACTGACTGTTATAAGGTCTGTTAAAGGACACCCTTAATGACTGTTATAAGGTCTGTTAAAGGACACCCTTAATGACTGTTATAAGGACTGTTAAAGGACACCCTTAATGACTGTTATAAGGTCTGTTAAAGGACACTCTTAATGACTGTTATAAGGTCTGTTAAAGGACACCCTTAATGACTGTTATAAGGTCTGTTAAAGGACACCCTTAATGACTGTTATAAGGACTGTTAAAGGACACTCTTACTGACTGTTATAAGGTCTGTTAAAGGACACCCTTAATGACTGTTATAAGGTCTGTTAAAGGACACTCTTAATGACTGTTATAAGGTCTGTTAAAGGACACCCTTAATGACTGTTATAAGGTCTGTTAAAGGACACTCTTAATGACTGTTATAAGGTCTGTTAAAGGACACCCTTAATGACTGTTATAAGGTCTGTTAAAGGACACCCTTAATGACTGTTATAAGGTCTGTTAAAGGACACCCTTAATGACTGTTATAAGGTCTGTTAAAGGACACCCTTAATGACTGTTATAAGGTCTGTTAAAGGACACCCTTAATGACTGTTATAAGGTCTGTTAAAGGACACCCTTAATGACTGTTATAAGGTCTGTTAAAGGACACCCTTAATGACTGTTATAAGGTCTGTTAAAGGACACTCTTAATGACTGTTATAAGGTCTGTTAAAGAACACCCTTAATGACTGTTATAAGGTCTGTTAAAGGACACCCTTAATGACTGTTATAAGGTCTGTTAAAGGACACCCTTAATGACTGTTATAAGGTCTGTTAAAGGACACCCTTAATGACTGTTATAAGGTCTGTTAAAGGACACCCTAATGACTGTTATAAGGACTGTTAAAGGACACTCTTACTGACTGTTATAAGGACTGTTAAAGGACACCCTTAATGACTGTTATAAGGACTGTTAAAGGACACTCTTAATGACTGTTATAAGGTCTGTTAAAGGACACTCTTAATGACTGTTATAAGGTCTGTTAAAGGACACCCTTAATGACTGTTATAAGGTCTGTTAAAGGACACTCTTAATGACTGTTATAAGGACTGTTAAGGACACCCTTAATGACTGTTATAAGGTCTGTTAAAGGACACTCTTAATGACTGTTATAAGGTCTGTTAAAGGACACTCTTAATGACTGTTATAAGGTCTGTTAAAGGACACCCTTAATGACTGTTATAAGGTCTGTTAAAGGACACCCTTAATGACTGTTATAAGGTCTGTTAAAGGACACTCTTAATGACTGTTATAAGGTCTGTTAAAGGACACCCTTAATGACTGTTATAAGGTCTGTTAAAGGACACCCTTAATGACTGTTATAAGGACTGTTAAAGGACACCCTTACTGACTGTTATAAGGTCTGTTAAAGGACACTCTTAATGACTGTTATAAGGACTGTTAAAGGACACCCTTAATGACTGTTATAAGGTCTGTTAAAGGACACCCTTAATGACTGTTATAAGGTCTGTTAAAGGACACCCTTAATGACTGTTATAAGGACTGTTAAAGGACACTCTTAATGACTGTTATAAGGTCTGTTAAAGGACATCCTTAATGACTGTTATAAGGTCTGTTAAAGGACACCCTTAATGACTGTTATAAGGTCTGTTAAAGGACACCCTTAATGACTGTTATAAGGTCTGTTAAAGGACACTCTTAATGACTGTTATAAGGTCTGTTAAAGGACACTCTTAATGACTGTTATAAGGTCTGTTAAAGGACACTCTTAATGACTGTTATAAGGTCTGTTAAAGGACACTCTTAATGACTGTTATAAGGTCTGTTAAAGAACACCCTTAATGACAGTTATAAGGACTGTTAAAGGACACCCTTAATGACTGTTATAAGGTCTGTTAAAGGACACCCTTAATGACTGTTATAAGGTCTGTTAAAGGACACCCTTACTGACTGTTATAAGGTCTGTTAAAGGACACCCTTAATGACTGTTATAAGGTCTGTTAAAGGACACCCTTAATGACTGTTATAAGGTCTGTTAAAGAACACCCTTAATGACTGTTATAAGGTCTGTTAAAGGACACTCTTAATGACTGTTATAAGGTCTGTTAAAGGACACTCTTAATGACTGTTATAAGGTCTGTTAAAGGACACTCTTAATGACTGTTATAAGGTCTGTTAAAGGACACCCTTAATGACAGTTATAAGGTACTGTTAAAGGACACCCTTAATGACTGTTATAAGGTCTGTTAAAGGACACCCTTAATGACTGTTATAAGGTCTGTTAAGGACACCCTTAATGACTGTTATAAGGTCTGTTAAAGGACACTCTTAATGACTGTTATAAGGTCTGTTAAAGGACACTCTTAATGACTGTTATAAGGTCTGTTAAAGAACACCCTTAATGACAGTTATAAGGTCTGTTAAAGGACACTCTTAATGACTGTTATAAGGTCTGTTAAAGGACACTCTTAATGACTGTTATAAGGTCTGTTAAAGGACACCCTTACTGACTATTATAAGGTCTGTTAAAGGACACCCTTACTGACTGTTATAAGGTCTGTTAAAGGACACCCTTACTGACTATTATAAGGTCTGTTAAAGGACACTCTTACTGACTGTTATAAGGTCTGTTAAAGGACACCCTTAATGACTGTTATAAGGACTGTTAAAGGACACTCTTAATGACTGTTATAAGGACTGTTAAAGGACACTCTTAATGACTGTTATAAGGTCTGTTAAAGGACACCCTTAATGACTGTTATAAGGACTGTTAAAGGACACTCTTAATGACTGTTATAAGGTCTGTTAAAGGACACCCTTAATGACTGTTATAAGGTCTGTTAAAGGACACCCTTAATGACTGTTATAAGGACTGTTAAAGGACACTCTTAATGACTGTTATAAGGTCTGTTAAAGGACACCCTTAATGACTGTTATAAGGTCTGTTAAAGGACACCCTTAATGACTGTTATAAGGTCTGTTAAAGGACACCCTTAGTGACTGTTATAAGGTCTGTTAAAGAACACCCTTAATGACTGTTATAAGGACTGTTAAAGGACACCCTTACTGACTGTTATAAGGTCTGTTAAAGGGCACCCTTAATGACTGTTATAAGGTCTGTTAAAGGACACCCTTACTGACTATTATAAGGTCTGTTAAAGAACACCCTTAATGACCGTTATAAGGTCTGTTAAAGGACACTCTTAATGACTGTTATAAGGACTGTTAAAGGACACCCTTACTGACTGTTATAAGGACTGTTAAAGGACACCCTTAATGACTGTTATAAGGTCTGTTAAAGGACACCCTTACTGACTATTATAAGGTCTGTTAAAGGACACCCTTACTGACTATTATAAGGTCTGTTAAAGGACACCCTTAATGACTGTTATAAGGACTGTTAAAGGACACCCTTACTGACTGTTATAAGGACTGTTAAAGGACACCCTTAATGACTGTTATAAGGTCTGTTAAAGGACACCCTTACTGACTATTATAAGGTCTGTTAAAGGACACCCTTACTGACTATTATAAGGTCTGTTAAAGGACACCCTTAATGACTGTTATAAGGTCTGTTAAAGGGCACCCTTAATGACTGTTATAAGGACTGTTAAAGAACACTTTTAATGACCGTTATAAGGTCTGTTAAAGGACACCCTTAATGACTATTATAAGGTCTGTTAAAGAACACCCTTAATGACTGTTATAAGAACTGTTAAAGGACACTCTTACTGACTGTTATAAGAACTGTTAAAGGACACCCTTACTGACTGTTATAAGGACTGTTAAAGGACACCCTTAATGACTATTATAAGGTCTGTTAAAGAACACCCTTAATGACCGTTATAAGGTCTGTTAAAGAACACCCTTAATGACTGTTATAAGGACTGTTAAAGGACACCCTTAATGACTGTTATAAGGACTGTTAAAGGACACCCTTAATGACTGTTATAAGAACTGTTAAAGGACACCCTTAATGACTGTTATAAGAACTGTTAAAGGACACCCTTAATGACTATTATAAGGTCTGTTAAAGAACACCCTTAATGACCGTTATAAGGTCTGTTAAAGAACACCCTTAATGACTGTTATAAGGACTGTTAAAGGACACTCTTAATGACCGTTATAAGGACTGTTAAAGGACACCCTTAATGACTGTTATAATGACTGTTAAAGAACACCCTTACTGACTGTTATAAGGTCTGTTAAAGGACACCCTTAATGACTATTATAAGGTCTGTTAAAGAACACCCTTAATGACTGTTATAAGAACTGTTAAAGGACACTCTTACTGACTGTTATAAGAACTGTTAAAGGACACCCTTACTGACTGTTATAAGGACTGTTAAAGGACACCCTTAATGACTATTATAAGGTCTGTTAAAGAACACCCTTAATGACCGTTATAAGGTCTGTTAAAGAACACCCTTAATGACTGTTATAAGGACTGTTAAAGGACACCCTTAATGACTGTTATAAGGACTGTTAAAGGACACCCTTAATGACTGTTATAAGAACTGTTAAAGGACACCCTTAATGACTGTTATAAGAACTGTTAAAGGACACCCTTAATGACTATTATAAGGTCTGTTAAAGAACACCCTTAATGACCGTTATAAGGTCTGTTAAAGAACACCCTTAATGACTGTTATAAGGACTGTTAAAGGACACTCTTAATGACCGTTATAAGGACTGTTAAAGGACACCCTTAATGACTGTTATAAGAACTGTTAAAGAACACCCTTACTGACTGTTATAAGGTCTGTGAAAGGACACTCTTAATGACTGTTATAAGAACTGTTAAAGGACACCCTTAATGACTGTTATAAGGACTGTTAAAGAACACCCTTACTGACTGTTATAAGGACTGTTAAAGGACACTCTTAATGACTGTTATAAGGTCTGTTAAAGGACACTCTTAATGACTGTTATAAGGTCTGTTAAAGGACACTCTTACTGACTGTTATAAGGTCTGTTAAAGGACACTCTTACTGACTGTTATAAGGTCTGTTAAAGGACACCCTTACTGACTGCTATAAGGTCTGTTAAAGGACACTCTTAATGACTGTTATAAGGTCTGTTAAAGGACACCCTTAATGACCGTTATAAGGTATGTTAAAGGACACCCTTAATGACCGTTATAAGGTATGTTAAAGGACACCCTTACTGACTGTTATAAGGTCTGTTAAAGGACACCCTTACTGACTGTTATAAGGTCTGTTAAAGGACACCCTTAATGACTGTTATAAGGTCTGTTAAAGGACACCCTTACTGACTGCTATAAGGTCTGTTAAAGGACACTCTTAATGACTGTTATAAGGTCTGTTAAAGGACACCCTTAATGACCGTTATAAGGTATGTTAAAGGACACCCTTAATGACTGTTATAAGGTCTGTTAAAGGACACTCTTACTGACTGTTATAAGGTCTGTTAAAGGACACTCTTAATGACTGTTATAAGGTATGTTAAAGGACACCCTTAATGACTGTTATAAGGACTGTTAAAGGACACCCTTAATGACTGTTATAAGGACTGTTAAAGGACACCCTTACTGACTGTTATAAGGTCTGTTAAAGGACACTCTTAATGACTGTTATAAGGACTGTTAAAGGACACCCTTACTGACTGTTATAAGGACTGTTAAAGGACACCCTTACTGACTGTTATAAGGTCTGTTAAAGGACACTCTTAATGACCGTTATAAGGTCTGTTAAAGGACACTCTTAATGACTGTTATAAGGTCTGTTAAAGGACACCCTTAATGACCGTTATAAGGTCTGTTAAAGGACACCCTTAATGACTGTTATAAGGTCTGTTAAAGGACACCCTTAATGACTGTTATAAGGTCTGTTAAAGGACACTCTTAATGACTGTTATAAGGTCTGTTAAAGGACACCCTTAATGACTGTTATAAGGTCTGTTAAAGGACACTCTTAATGACTGTTATAAGGTCTGTTAAAGGACACTCTTAATGACTGTTATAAGGTCTGTTAAAGGACACTCTTAATGACTGTTATAAGGTCTGTTAAAGGACACTCTTAATGACTGTTATAAGGTCTGTTAAAGGACACCCTTAATGACCGTTATAAGGTCTGTTAAAGGACACCCTTAATGACTGTTATAAGGTCTGTTAAAGGACACTCTTACTGACTGTTATAAGGACTGTTAAAGGACACTCTTAATGACTGTTATAAGGTCTGTTAAAGGACACTCTTACTGACTGTTATAAGGACTGTTAAAGGACACCCTTAATGACTTTTATAAGGTCTGTTAAAGGACACCCTTAATGACTGTTATAAGGTCTGTTAAAGGACACCCTTACTGACTGTTATAAGGACTGTTAAAGGACACCCTTACTGACTGTTATAAGGTCTGTTAAAATGGGAAGAAAAAGTGGGAGGAGCTAAGATTGAGATTCAGAGATGTTACATAAACAGACTTCTCACTCTGTCATGTTTCTCCGTACAGTTTATTCATGCTGATTTCATCACAAGATTTACATTCACCACAGGAACAACAACAGATGCACTGTTGCCATGGAAACCCCTTTTTCTACACAGTCTGCAAAGCATTCTGGGCAAAAAACAGTTCATACCCTCCATGTTGGCTCAAGTGCATCCGAGGATAGAAACACAATGACTGCTACAGAAACAGTTCAGCCTGCAGGACCCACAATCTGATGAAAACCCTAACCCCTCTAACACCTGGCTAACACCTTAACACCTGGCTAACACCTTGCTAACACCTGGCTAACCCCCTAACACCTGGCTAACACCTGGCTAACCACCTTACACCTGGCCAATACCTGGCTAACACCTGGCTAACACCTGGCTAACCCCCTAACACCTGGCTAACACCTGGCTAACACCTGGCTAACCACCTTACACCTGGCCAACACCTGGCTAACCCCCTAACACCTGGCTAACACCTGACTAACACCTTGCTAACACCTAGCCAACACCTGGCTAACCCCCTAACACCTGGCTAACACCTAGCTAACACCTGGCTAACACCTGGCTACACTCTAGTGGACTCTGGAGGACCTGCAGGTTTATGGACTTCCTGGGCTGCCTGTGGTTCGTGGACTGCCTGTGGTTCCTGGGCTGCCCGTGGTTCCTGGGCTGCCTGTGGTTCGTGGAGGCTGAACTGTCGCTACACACTTAGCTCACGGATGCTAACACTGCCAGAATACAAAAACTATAAAAAATACAAAATGATCATGGTATCAAATGAACCTTTACGAATCTAATACACTGTAAAAAAATACCTTCAAAGGTCAAAGGTCACAAAGCAGGAAGGGGAGGAGTCAGCTATGACATCACAGGCTGACCAAAACGTTTTGAGTTCATTTTGTGTCAGAGGTCAAAGGTCAGCGGTCATCACAACCAGAGATGAACCTCTGAAAACACCGTCTGATTCTTGATGTATGATAGGATGAGATACTGCACCCAGACCTCCATCACACAGACCTCCATCACACAGACCTACCTCACAGACCTTCATCACACAGACCTCCATCACCTCAACCACACAGACCTCCATCACACAGACCTCCATCACCTCAACCACACAGACCTCCATCACCTCAACCACACAGACCTCCATCACCTCAACCACACAAACCTCCATCACCTCAACCACACAGACCTCCATCACACAGACCTACCTCACACAGACCTTCATCACACAGACCTCCATCACCTCAACCACACAGACCTCCATCACACAGACCTCCATCACACAGACCTCCATCACCTCAACCACACAGACCTCCATCACACAGACCTCCATCACCTCAACCACACAGACCTCCATCACCTCCATCACACAGACCTACCTCACACAGACCTTCATCACACAGACCTCCATCACCTCAACCACACAGACCTCCATCACCTCAACCACACAGACCTCCATCACACAGACCTACCTCACAGACCTCCATCACCTCAACCACACAGACCTCCATCACACAGACCTGTTCATGATGTAGTATGTGGAGTTGGTCTGGTACTGTAACAGAGTCCAGTATCTTGATCTTATAAACATCTGTGGTCAGATGTGTGTTG